>NW_028327174.1:75424989-75728019 GCF_987537825.1 Furipterus horrens | reverse complement strand
CCCATTGATCTACCAATAGCAACCAAGGCTCAACTACAAGAGGAGGGTGTACTCAGCCCACACAAAGGCATCACTTCAAGTGCCCAGCTTCGGTGATAGGGGAGGCTATGCCACTGAACCCTACAGGATACCTCCTACATTAGGCCACACTACTAAGACACACAGTTGAAGCAGCTCTACCTAATACACAGAAACAAACACAGGGAGGCTACCAAATCTAGCAGGCAAAGAAATATGGCCCAAATGAAATAACAAAATAAAACCCCAGAAAAATAACTAAATGAAACAGAGATAACCAACCTATCAGATGCAGAGCTCAAAACACTGGTGATCAGGATGCTCAGAGAAATGATTGGGTACGGCAACAAAATAAATAAAACAATGAGGGTTATGCAAAGTGAAATAAAGAAAAAATATACAGGGAACCCACAGTGATAGGAAGGTAACTGGGATTCAAGTGAGTGATTTGGAACAAAAGGAAGAAATAAACATTCACCTGGAACAGAAAGAAACAAGAATTTAAGAAAATAAGGAGAGGATTAGGAACCTCTGGGACACCTTTAAAGGTGCCAACATCTGAATCATAGGAGTGCCAGAAGGAGAAGAGGAAGAGCAAGAAATTAAAAACTTATTTGAAAAAATAATGAAAGAAAACTTCCCTAATTTGGCAAAGAATATAGACATACAAATCCAGGAAGCACAGAGAGTTCCAAACAAGTTGGACCCAAAGAGAAACACACCGAGACACATCATGATTAAAATGCCAGAAATTAAAGACAAAGACAGAATGTTAAAATCAGCAAGAGAAAAGAAGAGAGTTACCTACAAAGAAGTTCCAATAAGACGGTCATCTGATTTCTCAAAAGAAGCTTCACAGGTAAGAAGGGTCTGGCAAGAAGTATTCAAAGTGATAAAAAGCAAGGACCTACAACCAAGATTATTCTATCTAGAAAAGCTATTATTTAGAATGGAAGGGCAGATAAAGTCCTTCCTAGACAAGGTAAAGGTAAAGGAGTTCATCATCATCTAGCCCTTATTATATGAAATGTTAAAGGGACATATTTAAGAAAAATACAAAGATCAAAACTATGAACAGTAAAATGATTAAAAACCCACAACTATCAACAACTGAATCTAAAAACAAAATCCAACTAAGTAAACAACCAAAACAAAAACAGAACCATAGGCGTGGGGATCATTTGGAGGGTTATCGACTGAGAGGGGGAAAGGGAGTATGGGGAAAATGGTTCGGGGATCAAGAATCATAATTGGTAGAAACGAAATAGATAAGGGGGTGTTAAGAATAGTAAAGGAAAGCGTAAAGCCAAAGAACTTACATGCACAACCCATGGACATGAAGTAAGGGAGGGATTGCTGGAAGGGGGTTGTTGGCAGAGCGGGGCAAAGGGAAAAAATTTGGGACAACTGTAACATCATAATCAATAAAATATACTTGAAAAAATAGGAAAATCTGTACTCCAGATGTGACTCAGGTAAGTTTATATGTTTGAACACAGTCAGTTAAAACAGCTTCCATTGCTCTTTGGTCAGGAAAGTTCTTATTTAGTTTGAATAAGAGTCTAGTGTTCCAGAGTCTCTCAAAGTTCATTGTCCTATATGAGCTTCAGCTTATTTGAACCTGTTATGATGAAACACAATAGTCAGTTCTGATGGTCCTAGACAAATGCCACTGCAAATGAAAATTTCTCTTTAATGTCACCTGGGGCTGAATATCTTATTTTCAGGAATGAGATAACAAACACTACACTAGATATATTATTTCTAGGGTTAAAATTGTATGCATTCCCTATTGCAGAACAAACAGATTTCTACTGTAAAAACATGAATGCAACGATTTTGGAGAAGGGTAGTAACTAATTCTTTCCCTAATTAAGTCCATGTATAGTTGATATAAGATACAATGCTTTTACTTATTTTTAAATTGACTGGAACATAGAGAAGGCCAGGATTAGGCTGTTTTAGACACTGTAGCTAAATCTAGGATTCTAACGGAATGGTGGCAAAGATAAGTGGCAAAATCATTTAAGAGTTTTCCCACCTGTTGACATTATTGAAAATGCTTTCAAACAATTTGAAATCCTCGTACGAGAATAATACAACCTTCAGTCAGGTACCTTGTGAACACTTGTGTCTAAATGATGTTCACCCTTCCAGGCATCAAATGCAATTACCATGCTCCTTGGGGTACAATTTAACTTGGAGTTGACATACAGAATGCAGACCGAATCACAACAAACAGTAAAGGCATGAAGAAGTCCACTTAGAGGGAATGTGCTTTTCAGTTCAGGAGCACACAGGACACTGACCTGCTAAAAGGAGGCCGCAGTCATACTGCCGATCTGTTGCAGAGCTGAAATACATAAATTTGAAACTATCTAATACTATGTTTAAATATGTGTGATGTGTATGGAAGAAGTTTAGCATACTTAAAAAAAAAGTAAGGGCTTATCTGACACTATTTAACCCTAAGAGAAATAAAATAATTTGGGCCTGTAGTTTGATAAGCTATGAACTTAGATAACAGGTCCTTTTACTAGTTTGTTGCCCAGAGTCTTTGAGATTTAGTAATTATGAGGATGGTGTGAGAATCTTGTACTTGCAAATGCTTTGTACACAGACAGAAATAAATTAAGCTGACATATTATTCATTCAACTTAGACAAAACTATCTTTTTATTTTGAAATTTAACTTAAATTTTCTGTAAAATGTCTCATTAGTGTAGAAATTACAGCCCAAACTGCACAAACCCAAGCAAAGCTGTTATTTCCTCTTCAGTTCTCCACAATGCAAGTACCCATAACCATAACTCAACAGAATGTCTGCATTACTTTTCTATGCTGCTTCCAGTTGCCTCAAAACAGAAATAAGATTATTTATATGACACGTAAATCACTTCCACCCACAAATCTCTTTACTTTTGAATCTTACATAGGTGTGATTTAAAGTTCTCACTGTTCTTAATTTAGAAAAATGAGCAAAAATAATATATATGTAATATTGTAGTCATTGCTTCCAAACTACAGAATGAATCTACTAAAGCATAGCATATTGATGTCATATGGAGGATTTCAGAAGTATGTGATTAGTTATTGTTATGCCTTAAAATACTATTTTATGAGAATTCCTTTTATAGTTTTATATGTGCACACACACATTTGTATATGTATACATATACATAATAATAGCTAAAACTGTCTTCTTGCTATCTCTAGGCAGTATCACATGTGCTTTGTGTGGCAGAAATTGGCTTATTGTTTAATAACCCTATTCCCCTTTCTCCTGGGTTCCTGGCTAAGCTTATTTCAGACTGCATTAGAGTTAGAAATGTCCATCTGATTGATATCTATGCTGATGATAGTAGAGTCTTTACCAGCATGTAATCCTGAGTGATTACTTGGAGCAGAAATCCCCTATACTGTACATACTATACACACTCCCTGCTCCCCAAAACCCACCACACACTCATTCCACCCTCAGCTCCAACACAAAAACTGCCAGTTCGAATATGTGTGCAAGAAGACTTCATTGTATTCAACCACTGAGACTTCGAAATTTAATTGGTAGTACAGCTAGCAGGTCTTTCTCTAATATCTAATAGTCATGTGTTGCTTTCACTCCTGTCCTTGTCTGTCCAGTCTGGGCAGCTGTTCATCGAACCCCCTTCACCTGCCACATAGCAACAGAACCACCTCCCCAAGTGACGCTTGCATTCTAGTGGGCTGCTTTTTTACTCTCTGTCCCCTGTTAATGACATTTATCTTGATTATAGTAATATTTCTATAAGAAAAATTTAAGTTTGATCATTTTTAATCCTCTTGGATCTGCTTATTCAACTTCCCCTTGAAACACTTTGTTTTTCTATGCCTTTCAATGTGATAAAATAGTGATTCAAACAATTATTGGGAGCCTGATAATTTCTAGTATGATGCTTGGCACTGGGGACACAGGAAAATAGGCACATATACATGTGGGAAGCTCTCAGTCTTTTAAAAGCAGCCAGGTACAAAAACAATCCCCTCCAGTACAGCATAATGAGTTTTATAATAGGGGTATATACACAGTTAGGTAGGTCTATGAAAACTCAGATGAAGATAAAAAGTGAATCTGACAGAGGAATCGAGGAAAACTACAGGAGGTGATACTTGTGCCAAACCATTAACAATTGGTAAGAATTTGTAAAGCAGAGTATGAGTGGAAGTATATTTTGGGTACGTGGAAGATGATGAGAAAAAGAAATACAGAAAATAGGTGAAGGTACACTCATAAGTAAAGAGTAAATGTTGTTAGGGGTAGAGGAGTTGAGTTTGCTCTAAAAAAGAGTTTATGGCAAGCGTTTTCAGAGCTTGGCTAGCACTTCAAGAGAGCTCTGGAAGAACTGGGTACATGATACAGATATGTCTTAGACTCTTTGACATAGCAAGATAGATAATGAGAAATAGGGTAAAAGTCGATTAGAAGTTAATTTTAACAATCCAGAGAATGATGATAACAGCACAGTCTATTGTAGTAGCAATGGGGTCAGTGAGGAGTACACAGGGAGTGTTTGTGATACAGATTGAACAGGATATGCTTAAAAATTAAATATAAAACAGTCAAGAAAGCTAGGTAATCTCTACCCAAGGTAGAGAAAATTAGGGAATCACTAACAAAGAGTAGATGAAACCATGGGAACTAATCCTCTTTCTTTGAGTGTTATACAAAGTGAAAAGGTCATTCAGATGTTCACCACGTAGTTCAGAATGACAGGAACAAAACCATCAGTATTCAGTGTCACTGAAGCCAAGGGAAGAGAAAGTTTAAAAAAGAAAAAGGATGGACAGCCTTGTTTTAAATGTCAAGAGTACAGGTATGATCTATGATAAAGTAGAATTATGCCCGAGGGAAAGTAAATTAACAGATTTTAGAAGGGACTAGAAGATTTACTTTCTATGTGGATATATTTTAATTTCCAGATAAAATTGAAATTTTTGTCTAATTCAGAAAAAATATATATACACTATAAACTAGATATAATGTAAGAGAAGGCTGGTATACTGAAAACTTAAATCACCTCAATAGTTTACTATCTATGCTTAAAGCCATATCTAAATAAAAAATCATTCCCCAAATGACATTTTAATTGTTGGGCCACAAAAAGTTAAAAGAACTCTTTTGTGTTCTGTCATTAATATATTCATCATATTTATGAACCATCAAGTTATTTCAACCAGACATCAAGGTAATGCTATGGTAAAGTACACTATAAAGACAATGAAACAGAAAAGAATTAAAAATTGTTTAAGTATGTGAAGGCATAATAAAAAATCCTTGGCAATATATATCAGTACATTTGAATTCAAGAGTAAAATATAGATATGAAGGTGATAAATCAAAAAGACCTAGAGGTGATATTAAGTAATGAATATGATTAGATTAAAATACATAATTTAACAATAGAAAATGTTCCCAAAATGAGAGTAAATATTCTTAAATTACAACAGGTGAAATTTAGATAGAAGTTATAAAAATAATTTCTTGACCATTTGAATTTTAACCATAAATTGAATTTGCCTCTCAAGACATAATTAAAAGAGAACATGCCTCCGACTTAGGAATAGAAAGCATCCATTGTAACATCTCTATTTTCTTTCTTTCTTTTTAATACGCTTTATTGATTATGCTGTTACAGTTGTCCCAATTTCTTTTACCTTTGTTCCCCTCCACCCAGTGACCCCCCTCCCTCCAGCTGTCCCCCCACCTTAGTCTATACATAAAGTCCTTCTCAACATCTTCCTATCTACTCCACTCCCTCCTACTATGCTTCTTAATTCCTGTACCATCTCCCTTCCTTTACCCCTTCCCCCCTCCCCACTGACTCCCCCCAAAATGTTCCCCATACTTATAATTCTTTTCCCGCTCTCATTGCCTACTTAGTTTGCCTTTGTTTCGGTTCCCTAGCTTCTGTTGTTGGTTGTTGTGATACAGTTTTCATTTTAATGTTCATAGTTTTGATCCTCTTTCTCCTAAACAAGTCCCTTTAACATCTCATATAACAGTGGGTTGGATCTGATGAACTCCTTCAGTTTTACTTTGTCCTGGAAG
Organism: Furipterus horrens; assembly: GCF_987537825.1. NCBI lineage: Eukaryota > Metazoa > Chordata > Mammalia > Chiroptera > Furipteridae > Furipterus > Furipterus horrens. The sequence continues at coordinate 75,721,917 of NW_028327174.1, read as the reverse complement.
CACTTTCTCTGCCCTTCTATTATGAATGACAGCTTCACTGGATAGAGTATTTGTGGCTGTAGATTTTTGCCTTTCGTTACTTTGAATATTTCTTGCCAGTCCCTTCTTGTCTGCAGAGTTTCTTTTGAGAAATCAGCTGATAGTTTTCTTGGGACCCCTTTGTACATAATTCTCTTCTTCTCTCTTGCTGTTTTTAAGATTCTGTCTTTATCCTTTATTTTTGACATTTTGATTATAATGTGTCTTGGTTTGGTTCTCCCTGGGTCCAGATTTTTTGGAACTCTCCGTACTTCCTGGACCTGTACGTCTATTTCCTTCCCCGAGTTAAGGAAGCTCTTTCTCATTATTTTTTCACATAATTTTCCAATTTCTAGTTCTTCTTCTTCAGCTTATGGCAACCATATGATTTGGATGTTGGCCCGCTTATAGCTGTCCCATAGGTTTCTGAGCCTCTCATTTTCCTCACTTCTCGTTTTCTCTTTCTGCACTAGTTGACTGTTTGTTCCTTCCCTATATTCCGATTTGTTGATTTGACCCCTAGTTTTATTTTCCTCACCGCTAGTTTCGTTTGTGTTTTTGTTCATTTCAGGAGGACTAGCCTTCATTCCTTCCCTGTCTTGTTTAAGATCTGCTGTTAGGTCTGTAAGCACTTTTATAAGCAAAGCTCTGAATTGTGCCTCAGAAAGATTTCCTACCTGCTGCTTCATTAGATTAGAAATTTGCTGTCTGGTCAGCTTCGTCACTGGGATCTCTATAATGATCTGTGCCATCCTGAACAGTTTTGTGTTTACCTTTGCTTCCTGGGCAGGGCTGTCACACCTTCTACACTATGGCGGGCAGAGCCCTGTGCACTCATCAAAACTAGGTGATCCTTCTCACCACACTATGGTGTTTTGCGTGGTAGTGGGGGGTCTAAGATGGTTTCCTGCCATTCACTCTCCACCGAGAGATAGGGAGCCTTCTCTTCTGTCCCCACACCCTCCAGCCCTCACAGTCCAATTAATAGGGGCCTGTCTTCTCCAGCATTGGAATTGTGAGCTGAAGGGTTTGGTCTGTGGCAAGGGGTGCTCCCAAGGCGCTTCTTGCTTCCCCTTAAATACAGGTGTCTGTGCTTACCGTTGTCCCACCACCAGCACAACTTGACCACTTCACCCTGGCTTCACCCCTTCTACCTGTCTGGATGAGCACCACTTCTTTATAACTTCATATTTTGGACTTCCATGTAGCTTCATTTTCTGGAACGTCTGGTTACTTCTGGTTTTGCAGTAGTTGTATTCCTTCTTAGTTGTGGAGGGAGATAGAACATGTCAGCCTAGGCCTCTATCTTGGCTGGAAGTTGTTTCCTCATCTTGACAGGCTCCTATGTTTGTTTGCCTCTGCATCTTAGGTAGAGCTGTTGCTCCTGTTACGTTGCAAGGGGAGGAGCCTTAGGGATTCGTTAGTACAGGGGACCTGTTTCACCACGTTGTGGTGCCGTATGTGGGGGAGGGGTCTGAGAGGGAACAATGCCACTTGTCCAGCACTCACCCCTTTTTCAGGCACTTCTCCCACTTCTGTATGGTACTGGCACCTCTCTAATTGTTGCCCTGGCTGTCGTTCCCAGAGTGGGTGGGTTTGTGGAAGTTCTAGGACCATGGGGTCCCTTTAAACAAGCAGACTCTGCTGAGAGACTGGCAGTTTCTGCCTCCACCCCAACCCCCACTGGTCTACACAGTCAGAAGCAATGAGGCTTGATTTTCCCTAGTGCTGGGACTGTGAGCTGTGCGGTCTGGTGAGGAGCTGGAAACACAACACCAGGTGTTTCTCCTGGCTTTTTTAAACATGTAACTGTGCTTTCTGCTGGTCTGCTGCTGCCGCCACTGCTGCCATCACCACATCACATCCTTTCTGTCCCGGCTCTGCCCATTCTACCTGTCTGGATGAGTATTTCTTCTTTATATCTTTGTTTGTTGGACTTCCGTGCAGGTCGATTTTCTGGAACTTCTGGTTGTCTCTAGTTTTGAGATAGTTGTATTCCTTCTTCATTGTGGAGGGAGATGAAACATGTCTGTCTATGCCTCCATCTTGGCCAGAAGTTGAATGTGCATCTCTATTTTCCAATCAGATTTATCAGCTATCTAATAGCATTATTTTAAAATAATTACTTTCCTCTCCCTCCCTAAATAGTCCTATTTCCAGAGTACACAAATATAAATTTTTAAAAACTCTAATAAAAGTATATTTTCTGTGTTCTTCCCCAAAGAAATTCATAGTTTAGATTATATTTCCAGTTTCCCTTAGATGTCTGCACTTGCATATTCTACTTATGTCTCAGACTTAGTATTGTCATCTCAATTGCCTTTCCGCAAGCCTTTACATTTTCCTGGCTTCCTTAATTTTATTACTAATTTTGGGATTAAATCAGCTTTGATACTTTCCTCTTTTTACCTTTAACTTGTAATTAGTGACCAAGTTCTATTGGATCTCATTTTATTCCTCATTTTCTTCTCATATTCTTATTCAGATTCTCTTTACCTTTCCCTCAAAATGTTGTCTTAGTTTCCTAAGTTGTCTTATTTGGACTCTTTCCCACTCTGTTCAACTCTAAACTTTATTTCAGATTAATATTATGAAAGCTCAATTCTGACTATATAAGTCCTTTGTTCAAAATCTTCAATGGCTCCCCATTGAACACTGAACAAATCCAAATGTCTTCACTTGGTATGTGATATTTCCCCATTTTTAAAAATTTTATCCCCAGTTCTCCCTTTTACATATCTCAGTTCCCAACAACAGTAAAATATTGCTTTTTATATATATATACTTTGATTTATTGTTTCTATTGATCTGATCATGTCTTGTGCCAGCAATGTTGCCAACACATCCACCATGGATCCAAATGCCATGTAAGCTGTTGAAATACTATCCCTCCAAAATGATTTCTCTACTCTCTATCACATTCCTGCTTTAGAAGTCATAAATTTCTTTTCTGAATTCCAATAGCACTTTTCTAATTTTTTAGTTACACTCATCACTTTTATCTTATCTTATAGTTATTTGTGTACCTCCCTCCGCTATAATAATGAAAGCTTCTTTAACATAGGACATTTGATTCATCCTTAGAACAGTAGGTACTTACTGCAGGAATTGGTGTTAAAGTAAAATTATTTTTTTCTTCTGTTTCCTATTTAAAGTGGAACCTTGTGTCACTCAAGCCACAGAAGATAGTCATAAAGTAAGATGACACCAATATTAGCACACTTAGTATGTCTGCAGCATCAATATTTACAAAAAACAGAAGATAATCAGCAGCCCAACTTTTGAGGGGAGAGAGTCCTGAGAGGTGAAAAAATACCTCGGAATCTCAGAGAATGAGACTTCCCAGAAAGATCTGGTAGGCCAAAAGTAACCTGTTGTTTCATGTTTTGAGTTGTTTGACTTTGAATTCTTTCCTCTCTACCTATGATGAAGTGATCTAATTTCTTCTACAAGAGACTATAAATGCCATTTTGCAGTGGCTTAACATGAAGGTAATAAAAAAATGCCATAAACTATGATATTTTGATAAAACTGAAATTTCTGAGTAGAGGCGCCTTTCCTAATACTCGAACAGATAGGAAGGAAGGAGCAGAAACATGATGGCATTGCAATAGCGTCCAAGGAGGATTTTAGGAATTAAGGGATAAGAATGGGAGGTGGGAAGAAAAATGCAGATTGTAGTTAAAGAGAAACTTTGGAAACCAAGAGGTGTCAATTTGATTCGTAGCTACATTATCTACTGGCTGTGGCTGTATGACCTCAAGTTTCCTTAGCTGTAATGATCAAATAAGGTAAGTATCGATACCTAGTAAAATGAGAGTAATTATTATATTCCAAGGGTTGTTCTGATGGTCAAATGAGATAGTTATCAAATAAAGTAACCATTATATAATCAGGGCTTAATTAATGGGAAGTTATTACTGTAAGAGTCATTATAGCAGTAATATAGACACAGATCTGTGTTAAGATCCTAGTTCTGTCCTCATTAGCTTGTGATTTAAAAAAATGAAACAAAACTATAAACCCACCTTAAGCTTTAGTTTCATCATCTGTACAGGGTCCTTGTAAAGATTAAATTAAATAATTCATATTTCATACACTTGTCAATTTCCTATTGAATGTTAAATGAAATTGACAAGAAATCACATACTATGCCCTATGAACAATCCAATACCTTTACCAACATGTGTACTGAATTTGGAGGAATGAGGGAGAGGAAAAGAGATATCGGAACATCATTAAAGATGATATTTATTGAAGTTATGCTTTCTATTATTGCATATTCCCCTGAAAAGGGTAATGTATGTTTAACCCTGTTAATTTTCTTTTACATATGACTTTTCTCCCTTTAGAATTAGTAACTGGCATATTAATATGCTCCATTCTTTGGGTCAAATGTCTTAAGAATTAAAAAATTTATTTATAATAAGCAGTCCAACAAGATAAATATTTTACTTTAGTAAACTTATTTCTTTACATAAAAAATTAAAATGTTGAACCATAGATGTCAGACACTCTCTCATATGTCAGAACTGAGAAGCACATAAACCAGTAAGAGACATTAGTCTTTTGTTTTAAAACTAAGAGAAATGCTTTGTTTTCTGGTAGAAGGAGAGAGAGGTGGTGTTTATGTTGAAGGTGGGAAGTGGAGATCAATAAAGATGATGAGTGATCACGGTCAGGAACTTTTGGAGTTAACCATATATTTATTCCATAATTATGATTCATTGACAGTCTGCTATCTCCAGAGAAGAAAGATGGAAACTTCCAAGACTGAGCCATAGTCTAGAAGCTGCATCTATCCTTACGGGAGGCACGCCAGACCCATGAGAGGCTTCCATTCTGGGGAAAAGAATGGACAAATGGAGATTCTATGTGTTTGATGCCACCAGCACCTTTTCCTTTGTTTTATTTCTCATCCAACAAACAAACTTAGTTTCTGATACTGGTATTCTGGGGTGTTAGTGGCTAACACTAGAATCGACTATGAATACATTGTAGTTAGGCCATGGACAATATTTTACAACATTTTTCTCTGGCTCCTATTTTTGACTCTTCCATTTATCTCTGCTATGTTATTGTCCTCAACATTATTTTTTGATTTCCAAGGAACAACTGCACCCATAAAATAAATACCAAAGGCAAACACCAAACCAAAGAAAACAATATTTACTAAGGTTTTGTGTGACTAAAAGTTTGGAGACGATAAATATGGATTTCTATCAGAGGAACAAAAACATCTTAAAATTTATTCCTCTTCTTATTACTATTTCTTGTTCTTGGGCCACTATGAGATTTAGTCATTCTATGTAATTTATTCTTCCTTTCTTATCTCTTTTCTGATAAAAGCAAAAACATTCAGACATAAACCCAATGATGACACTTACAAGTGTCCTTCTATTTTCTGATGCAGAGCAATTTAACTCTGCATTGCCCCTGCTGTCAACTCAGGTCAGGACTTCCTCCTTTACATGTCTGAAAAATCAGAAGCTTTGAAATGACTGTTTTGATGAGCCTGGTTAATGTCTGAGACTATACAAAGTGTTTCATCTTTTTAAAATCTGCAAGCATCTGAGATAATCGGTGATTGAAGCTAAAGAAGAGTTTTTACTTTGTACCAACACTGTCTAAGAACCATAAATAATATATATTAACTAGTTTGATTCCACAATTCTCCTGTAAGATTGGCATAATTATTACCCACATTTTTCAGACAAGGATGCCAAAGTATGGAAAGATTAAAGAACTTACTCAAGAAGGCAGATTTTTTAAAGAAAGGATAGACTACATTTTGCAAAAATAAACTTAATAAATTAATAAATCAATTTAGAATTTCAGCAACTTGATCAAATTGTCCTCAGCACCAACTTATTTTGAATGCATAGGTATTAAATGGAAATAATTTTCAAACAGCAAAATCATATTGAAATGTAAGCCTGTCTAAGCTTGGTTTTAAGAAATCCCTAATATGTGTAGCCACGAATTCCAAGTACCTTATTTACTTACCCAATTGAAAATAACTCAGAATTATGCAAAAATGAAATAATGCTTGGCCTCCTCACCTACAATGTCACCAGAGTATGACATAAGATTACCACATCAAAGTAAATGTAGTAGAAAAAAAAAATTGTGCACAGTATTGAAAAAGACCAGGGTTCAAATCCCAGCTCTACTACTGACTGGTTTATGGCCTGATGTTATTCTTCTGAATTTTTATTTTCTCATCTACAAAACAAGGATAATGACACTGTCTTAACAGAATTATCTTTAGGAATAAATCCCATGAGTCAAATGGCTAGGAAATTGCCTTGTCTTTGGGGTGCAACAGGCCCAGGTTTGAATTTTAGCTCTGACATTTTAATGTGTATGTGACATGGGAGCAGTTGCTGATTTCCTCACCTTTGAAATGGGAATAATAATAGCAACCTAAATCTCCTACAGTCATGGGAAACTTAGACGTAAAATTCAGAAAGTTTGTAGTTGAAAAACTGGTATACAGCCAGATCTTAATAGATAGTTGTTATGAATATTTAATATTATAATTTTTCTACATCAATAGGAGACAGAAAACATGATATTTCTAATTTTTTTGAGGCATTAATTACCTCCACTTCAATCATCTTAAACCTCAAATGAAATAATCACATATTATTCATTTCTTCTTTTAAATCCCTTCACTGACTCACCAGTGCCTTCCGTGTAACATTTTAATTTCTATCCCTAAAATTCCATGTATTTGCACAGCAGGCTTATTTAAGCAGCTCTTAGCTCTTCTTATATAGGTGCCACGGGCACAAGGAGTACTCTTTTCATTAAGGCATATAGTATGATAGATGCTCTATAGAAAATTGAGAGAACAAGTTCCTGCAATTTGACTTCTAAAATTGACTTCATTATATAATACAGGATTGATTTTTAAGTTCCCTCATCATTTTTTTCTTGCTCACTCAAATGCCCTACTTCCATTTTTCTCTCCCTTCACATCTTTCTACAGCTGTCTTAATTGGCATAGCTCTGGAACTTAACTAAAAAAATGAGTATTAGGTTATACTGTTTGTCCAGGTGAATAATATAACCTTGCATTGATTATTTATTGATGTGGGCATTAAACTCATGCACTCTCAACTGTAGTGGGCTAAACATTTTCCCTTTTAAATACTACCTTTATATCTTTGGTGAAGGATTTAATTGATATAAGGAGACAAGAACAACACAACAAATCTCTCAGTCTTAAATGAGAAAGAAGATGGAAGTAATATACCATGCACGTAAATTTATGATGCATCTTCAGAGCTTTAGATCTGTTTTTAAAAGCACAGTTACTGAATATTTTGTAAAAACATTACAGATTTAACTAAACTATGATATGCTTAATTTTATATTTCTGTTTGTTATTATAGTCAACACAGCGCGAGAGCTGCACAGTGATAGTTCATTAATTTGTGCAATGAATATTCCAAACTAGGAATTAACTAGTTATTGGGTTTACAGAAGAGGCTCTTTGCTCTCAGAGAGGATTGAAAGATGAGAAGGAATTTTCAGGGAAAGTAGAATAATTTTTCAACTAGATGAACATCATGGCCAAAGATCCTAAGGCTGAGATGAGGCTGGAAGGGCAAATAGTGGTTTGAATGCCTGGTTGCTTGTGCTCCATATTTAAGAATCTATGGCTTTATCCAAATGAAAAGACCCTCTAACTCCTACATAAAGGGGTTTAAAAGAACTAGAAACCTCATAATTTGCAACAAAACATGGCTATTAAAGCAGGGCATGTTCAGTATGCAAGGCAACACATAAAAACTCAGCCAACCTGGTGTATCAAGAAAGGGTCTTCTGAGAAAGTGGTGTTGATCTCAAGCCCTGAGGGCTGAAGAAGCCAGTAAAGCAATACGAAGGATATTTCTGATAGAAATAAAAGCATACGATGGTCTGGCAATGACAGAGCTGACTGTATTAGGTCTGCAGTTACACAGCGGACAATAGTGTCGGGTAGAGAGGAGCAGTCTGGTAAGAGGCAAGAGATGAAGTGGGTTGTGTGAGCCAGGTTAGAACCAAGATGGGCTTTAACCATTATAGGTAGTGTTAATTCTATTCTAGCAACAATGAGAACAATGAAGGAAATATCTCCTCTCCTGCCTTTACCACTTTCTTCCTCTTTTTTGAAAGAATTTATTTATTTATTTTTAAAGAGAGGAGATGGGAGGGAGAAAGACAGGGAGAGAAACACCAATGTGTTTCTGGGGTCCTGCAACTGGGGTCCTGGGGCCTGCAACCCAGGCATGTGCCCTTACTGAGAATCGAATCGGCGACACTTTGGCTCGCAGACCAGTGCTCAATCCACTGAGCCACACCAGCCAGGGCACAATTCTTTTCTCTTACAATCAACACAGACAAGCAAAAATCACTGTAATATACTAGATTTACTTCTTTTTTTTTTTTCTTTTTTTTTCTTTTTTTTTTTAAGTATATTTTATTGATTATGTTGTTACAGTAGTTCCAATTTTTTCCCCTTTACTCCCCTCCACCCAGTATCTCCCTCCCCCAGCATCCCCCCCCAAAGATTTACTTCTTCAACATGTATTTCTTATTATGCACTTTTGTGCTAAGCAGAGCATTAGGCATTAGAAGAGACAAATAAGAGTATAGGCAATAAATCCATTCCTGCCTTCCATCTGTTCAATTCTTTCTTATTAAGAATCTACTGTGCAATCTGTGCTACAGATACAACTGTGGGGGAAATACGGACATGACCTGTGCTCATATCTGGCTCTAATGAAACATGTTACTATAGATAGAGGCTTCCTGTGCCTTGGAAACACAAAGGAGGGCCACTTAAAGTGATTTCTGTCTCTGTGCACTACCTATGTAAGGGGCAGGTAAGAGGAAAAAACTATTGTTAAAGACTTTCCAATGATGAATAGGAAAAAGAGGGAAAAGCTTTGTGAGGATGAGAGAAAGACCAGGGGGTGCTCAGGAACTATTATAAAGGTTGTCAACTATACAATGTTTCTAGGACAGAATTTGTGAACAGAGAAAAAGGCCATTGTTCAAAAAGCTTCCCTTTCTATTTCACAGAAAGAACCAGATTTATCCCTTTGTCAAATAGAAAACCAGTCATGTTAATTGACTTTAGGTTAAACTTGACAGGATCTGAGGACATTACTATTTTAATCTTAAGTACTTTATTTCTATATCTCTGATAGGAAGTAAATCAAAGGCTTATGATAGTTGTGCAGCTGGTAAAGGGAAGCACGATGCAGACAACTATTTTTATTTAAATCAATGTGTTGTACTCATAGAGAATAGGACAGAATGCTGCAGCTGCAAGAGGAAATTTTAAATTAGAGCAGATTCAATAGCGCTGTTCACAATTTCATCCAAATTCCCAAGCCTTGCCCTATAGTAAGCACTTTTTTTTTTGCACGTGTGATGCATATGCACACATATTTAATCTTTTATGGGGATTGAGACTAAACTGCCCCAGAGTCTGAAAATAAAATTATTGGCTGCTGTCTGTTGGGTAATAATCTCTTTCTCTCCCTTTCTCTCTTCCATAGATTCTTAGTCATATCAAAACTGCTACATCCTAGCTTCTGCTTCTACAAAAAACAGCGTCATTCAGTTTTTCAGCACCCAAACAGGTACTGTTTTTTCCACATACAACAGGATTACACAAACTTCCCTCTGGTGTTACCTGACCAGAAATAATTACTGCATTTCAAAGAGTTGCTTATACAACCCAGATGTCCCAGATTTCTGAAGGTTTCAAGAGTCATCTTTCTCTTTAAAGCCCACATAAAGACAGTCCAAATTCTCACCCTGCTTGTCCACAGGAGTCTGGTTTTTCACTGGGCTTCCTTCTTCATATATATCTGGGGCTCTTCACAGACATCCTAAGTCAGATAAATAAGAGTATACAACCCTGCTTACTTGATACTGTCCTCTTCAGTGATAATATCATTGCTTTATATCTCGAGAGCCTTTTACAAAGCACATGCCCATTCATCTTCTCTATTATCTGCACATTACCCTGTACACAATGCCAGTCAGATGCTAATGACACAGATTTAATTGTATCTTGGATCCACATTTTAGGCTTCCGATCCTGTGCTCAGCCGCATACCACATTGTCCCAAGTCTTGCAAGGTTGTTAGAGTCAAATGAGCTAATATAAGTGAGAAAGCACTGAAAGGATGATGTGTATTCCAAAAAGATTGCTGTTGTTTTATTCTGTTTTTGTGTTTGACATAGTCAAAGGTGTGTGGGGCCAGGCTCTCCTTTCTGTTCTATTCTTTGCATAATGACCATATTAATCTCTCTGTATGTTGCATCTAATACACTGCCAAACATACAAGAATAATGCTTTATTCTGAAAATTCCTTTGCTTCTAGTCCAAGGAATTTCATGATGATAGTATTTGGAATTCCTTAGTTCAAGGGAGAATCTGTGCAGCTTGACAATCCTGGCTGTGGTACAGATTTCTGCGGACTTCCCCGCCTCCCAGCCAGGCTCTCACTATCTCAGGGGAAAGTAGACCTACCTTTGGTAAAGTTAACAAAACAACAAGGACACTGACTGATTTAGGAAGTGACAAATGTGTCAGGATTCCCCTGTGGGAAGCTGTGGGAATCTGGCTTGTCCAAACATCCTTGGCAACTGTAATAAAGTTTTTTCAATTGTAGTAAGTTATAGCTTGGCTGACTAATTCAGGAGGAACCCATGCATGGCCCAATTTTCTGCCAGCCTTGCATAGAAACACCCAGTAACAAACCCCTAAGTAACATTTGCTTTACAGTCTCACAAAGGCCTCAGTTAGAATTTTTCTTTTCTGCACAGTCAGGTGCATAGACTGAATAACCCAGAGAGTAAAGGGCTGACTCTACAGGCAACATTAGCAGCCCCTAAATGGCTTGAGCCTGAAAATTATACTGAAGGAAGAATTTGTCTCCAATAAACATTTACCCCTTCCTTCAGTGTCTTCACTTTATATCAAATTGTTTTTCTTTAAATGATCTCCCTTCCTCCAGTACAATTTACCTGCAGTTCTTCCACATATTCACACATACTGCCCCTTCCAATTCTGACTCAGAATTGTAGCCTCACTTCCTGCCTTCCTTAATGATGACCTAAACAATGAAAACTCTATTTAGAGTTTTTTTGGCTCAGTTCTTTAAATGAGGCAAAAATTATATATAAATCAACCCATTATTTATATGCACTTGACTTCTTTGTAAATATTGGTAAGTATTTAAATGAACAATGTATATATTCAAGACTTCTTGGCAAATACTTTATAGATTAAAGCTATTAAAATTATCTACAAGTTAAGGATGGGATAAAAGCTAAACAGAAAGTATTATCACCCTAAATCAAAATATACAGTTAATATATCATAACTAAAGTACCTACATTGATATTTACAGTATTAATTCTATAATTGTGATTTTTTTCACAAGGTTACATATACTTTTTAAGACAATATTTCACTCAACCATCATCTGATTTTATCAGTTGTAAAGGAGAGAGAAATATATTTTTAAACTGTTTCTAGGAAGGAATAAGTATATTAAAAGAAAGATAGCTAAATTAGAGTATACTTCCTTCCCATAGCATATCAAAGTCTATATTTTTGTGTTTAAAACTACAATTGGTTCATAATCTCTAGGAAAACTTCCCTCACTATTTACTAGATATTCAAATATAATCACCATGAAACCATTATCATCAATAATAACCAAAATTTTGTTTTTATCATGTGTCAAAAAAAGCCATGTTGCTTAAAATACCAAAATGTTCCAAAATCCTATTGAAAGTCATAGAGCTAGAAATACATTAGCTTTCAGTCAAGATGGAGGTGCAGGTAAATACCTCCTTTCACAACCACATCAAAATTACAACTAAACTATAGAACCATCACTCAGAATGGTCAGAAACCAAGTTGAATGAAAGTTTCACAACTACATAATTAAAGAAGCAACATTCATCCAAACTGGTAGGAGGGTTGGAGATATGGAGATCCTGAACAGAATGGTACCACATCCACATGTTGTAGATAAAAATTTGGGGGTAAATCTCAGGAACAACAAATCCCAGGTCCACAGCAGGCTCCCAAGTCCAGGGTTCCGTGTGTGAGGAAGATAAGGGCTCATATCTTTGGCTGCAAAAACCAGTGGGAATTGAGTGAGCAGAAGAAACTTCTGGAGTCCAAAGCAGTTCCCCTTAAAGAACCCACACATGAACTTACACAGAATCATTCCCTCTGAGCTCCAGCACCAGGGTAGTAGCTTGAAAGGCACCAGTAACATACAGAGAGTGCCTGGCATCAAGGTGAGAGCTGGGGGACAGCTTTCTCCCAGACAGAAAAACAGGCAGAGGTCACTGTTCCTTTTCTGAACCCTCCCCTCACAGAACCACAGAGCTGGCAAATGGGTGCCATATCTGAAACTCCATCAACATGGCTAATACTATTCACCTCACCCTGGAGAGCCCCTGAATCTCTGCTTCACCCAACTTATGGGCACACCCAAGCTATTGTTAACAGTGGCATTTCCATATGAATGGCTGGTCTTGGCTCATGCTTCACAACTTCTTAAATCCTCTCAAACAAGCAATAGTCAGCTTTAGTGAGCCCCTAACCCCCATACTTCTAGCTAAGTGGCCCCAGGCCTGGAAGTAGCAATAGTCAGCCTATGTTCAAAGTTTAGCATTGTCTGGGAACCTCTAAGCCCAGCAGAAGTAGCAGCCATCTCAGATTGCTTTATAGCTTAGGCAGCATAGCCCCAGGGCAGAAAATAGGTAGCCCCAGAGCCTGCACACCAAGTGGACAGCTACAGACCACATTGGAGCACCACCACTATGCCACTGCACAGCTGATCCTTCATGGAGGGCAGAGGTTGGTGGTCAGTGCCAGTCCTTGCAGCTTATTGGCCTGGGTAAATCTATCCCACTGATTTTCCAACAGCAATTAATGCTCAACTACAGAAGAAGGGTGTGCTCAGCTCACATTAAGGGTGTACCTTGAGTACCCAGCCTGGGTGATAGGGGAGGCTGTGCCACTGGACCCTACAGAATAACTACTGCATTAGGTCACCCTACCAAGATAGGGAGTCATAGTAGCTCTACATAATACAGAGAAACAAACACAGGGAGGCTGACAGAATGAGGAGACAAAGAAATATGGCCCAAATGAAAGAAGAGATCAAAACTCCAGAAAAGGAACTAAACAAAATGGAGCTAAGCAATCTGTCAGATGCAGACTTTAAAACACTGGTTATAGATACTCAAATAACTTAGTAGGGACCATAACAGCATAAAAAAGATACAGTCAGAAATGAAGGATACATTCCTTGAAATAAAGAACAACTTACAGGGAAGCAACAGTAGAGTGAATGAAGCCAATAATCAAATCAATGATTTGTAACATGAGGAAGAAAAAAACAACCAATCAGAACAACAAGAAGAAAAAATAATCCAAAACAATGAGGATATTGTAAGGAGCCTCTAGGACAACTCAAACAGTCCAACATTTGCATCATAGGGATGCCTGAAGGAGACAAGAAAGAGCAAGAAATTGAAAATCTATTTGAAAAAATAATGAAAGAAAAATTCCTTAATTTGATAAAGGAAATAGACATGCAAGCCCAGGAAGCACAGAGAGTCCCAAGCAACATGGCTGCAAAGAGGCCAACACCAAGACACGTCATAATTAAAATGCCAAAGTTTAAAGACAAATAGAGAATCTTAAAACCAGCAAGAGAAAAGAAGTTAGTTACCTACAGGGTACATCCCATAAGACTGTCAGCTGATTTCTCAAAATAAACATTGCAGGCTAGAAGGAATTGGCAAGAAATACTCAAAGGCATGAAAAGCAGGGACCTACAGACAAGATCGCTCTACTCTTCAAAGTCATGATTTAGAATAGAAGGGCATATAAAGAGCTTCCCAGACAAGAAGATACTAAAGGATTTCATCACCACTAAACCATTATTATGTGAAATGTTAAAAGGACTTATTTAAGACAAAGAAGAAGATCAAAACTATGAGAAATAAAATGGCAATAAATACATACCTATCAACAATTGAATCTAAAAAAAAAAAAAAGAAGAAGAAATTAAACTAAGCCAACAAGAAAAACAGACAGAATTACAGATATGAGAGTGTTTTAATGGTTGCCAAGTGGGAGGGTAGTTTGGGGGAATGTGTGAAGAAGTGAGGGAAGTACAAATTGGTAGTTACAGATTAGCCAAGGCAATATAAAATACAGTATAAGAATAACAGTAGCCAAAGAACTTATACACACATGACCAATGGACATGAACAGTGATGTGGGTATTGCCTGAGGGAGTGAGGGATGCAGGGTGGAACGGTACAAAGGTGGGGTGAAATTGGGACAACAGTAATAGCATAGTCAATAAAATATAACTTTAAAAAGGAAAGACATACTGTTATCCTCTTATGTATCTGAGGAAAAAAACAGTAATTAAGAGTAATGTACTCCATGTAATAAAGCTATCATTTAGAATAGAAGGGCAGATAAAGTGTTTCCCAGACAAGGTAAAGCTAAAGGAGTTCATCATCACCAAGCCATTATTACATGAAATGTTAAAGGGACTTTTTAAGAAAAGGAAGATCAAAACTATGAACATTAAAATGATAACAAACTCACAATTATTAACAACTGAATCTAAAAAATAAACACAAATGAAGCAAACAACCAAAACTGGAACAGAATCATAGGTACAGGGATAATTTGCAGGGTTACCTACAGGTAGGGGCATGGAGACAAAGGAGGAAATGGTGCAGGGATCAAGAAGCATAACTGGTAGGAACAGAAGAGACAGGGGCAAGTTAAGAACTGGATAGGAAGAGGTGAGGCCTAAGAACTTACATGTATGACCCATGGACATGAACTAAGAGGGGGGTTGCTGGAGGGAAGGGGGAAACCGGGCAGAGAGGGGCAAAGGGAAAAAAACTGGGACTACTGTAACAGCATAATCAATAAAATATACTTAAAAAAGAGTAAGGTAAAACATAAAAATAAGCTTATGTGGCTCAGAACTAATCAGTGATTCCTTGAAATAGTATAGAGTTGTCATGTTTTGTTTGCCCTAAATCATGTTTTGGGGGTATTCAGGGAATTTCCCACACTGTGAATCCTATCCTTCCAAAGCCAATCCCAGGACATAGTGTGCCAGCTAGAGTATAGGAAAGTGACTCAGGTTCTACCAAGTGGACACATTAGTGTCCTGGACCTGGAAAGAACAAGATGAATCTTTATGAGACACGTAGGAAAAACAGAAAATGGGCATGGGCAGAATCCATCTTGCAGTGTGTAACGTGGCAAAGGAGTAGTAAGGCCCTTTGAGAGTGGCAATGGTGGAAGTTGGTGTGTTGACTTGAGAAGTATACTATCTATGAAGGCTAGGGATTACAGTGATCTCTTTTCTATAACAGTTTACATGCCATAGCTGGGGATTTTTTCTGGCTAATATTTGGCTCTCAAGAAGATACTTTGAATCACCTAAGGAACTTAAATAAATTTCTACTCTGTTTTCTCCAAAGAACATTGACTGAAACACTAAGCAACCATTTTCTCATTGCATTTGAATACAATATTCTCCTACTTCTGATCTCATGATCTGACCCACTAGTCCATTGTTTAGTGTGATTTTAACATGATTATCCATGGGTCAAGAAAAACCTGCCCTCTTTCACAAGTTGTCCTCTTACCTGCTTGTCTTTCTTTTTCAAAGCATTTATCGACTTTAAGCAAGTATATATGTTGTTTATTCATTATGTTTTATACTCATTGATATCTAACCAAATCTTCCTATAAAATGTAAGCTCCATAGGACCAGGGATTGTAATCTCTTTGGGATCTTGATATATCTTAACTATCCCCAAAGTATCAGGCACATGGTTGGGGCTTATTAAGTATTTTTAAGTGAATGAATTAACAAAGGATATATAAATTAATCTTGTGCTTCCAGGGAATCTATAAATATATGGGTTCTATTGGTGTTTGAATAGAAGTGTGCTAGTTTCCTCATTTTATTTTTTTTTCCTCCAGATTCTTCAGTTTACATGAGCCCAGGAACTGAGAGCAACTGAATCTTAAATGTGAATGAAGGTGATTCCTCTCTTCTTTGTGATTTGCCTTAATCAGACGAAAATCCAAAACATTAGCCTATTTTGCTCTACCAAAATACTTTTCTATTACTCAGATATCCTCAGAAAAGTCATCATATTTCCCAAGCAATGGTCTATATAAAAATATCTATCATTAAGATAGCATTATCAAGTAAATATTCCAAATAAAGACATTATTGAGATAAATCCATTGTTATATCAAAAAAAGTGGCAGAAAAAATTTGAAGTGAGTCACATAAAAACAACTAGGAAGCATTTACTCAATTAAATTGATTGAAACTGAAAAACTAATGAATAGTTAAAATTATGTTCAGAAATAAAACAAATGCAATTTGAAGAAGTTTATGAATTTCTCTTCACTCACATGAAAATGAACATTTTTTTAAACATGATTCATAATTTGATGGGGTTTCTTTTCTCTTAAATACAGAATAAAAAATACATGTGAAGGACCTGGAGAAGACATTGACAACATTTTCAGCCAAGTACAGAATATTGATAATTAATACAATTTACTTTAGTAAGGGTTTCATAAGTCTCAGAGAGGAAAAGGAAATGGAAAAGGGGAAAGCATCTAAGTACATAATATTGACTGTCTCTATGGGTCAGAAATTGTGCTAGGTACTTTATATATATCCTTTTACATGCATTTTGCATCATCTTCATCATAACCCTCAGAGATAGGTATTATTATTGCTGATGGAGAAAACTGAGCCTTTGAGAATCACCTAAGTCCATGTAGCTAGTAAATGGGATATTGACAAAAATCTGACTTCACAGTTGCTGTTGTTTGAACTACACTACACTGACATACTAAAGAAAATACAAATAGAAAATTGCCATTATGGCCCTTTTGCCTCTTATTGATGATGAGAGAAGTAATCTCTTATAGATTTGAAAACTCTCAAAAGACTTGGAGAAAACTACATTCTTTAGACTTGTCAGCTATTCTGTCACAAGAGAATTGTGATAGAAAGGGAATGTTGATTATTCAAATCTCAAGAGAATAAAATATACCAAAAGTATAAATATAATTAAAAAACTTTTTTTTGTCCCTGGAAAACTAATTTGTATTGTTGGACTTGATTATTTTATAAACAATAATATAAAATATTAATTGATCATAGAGACATGAGTTTATTTCTGGGCTGAAATTTTAATTCCAATGATTTATGTGTCTGTTCTTATGCCAGTACCAGACTGTTTTGATTACAATGATCCTGTAGTATAGTTTGATATCAGATATTGTGATACCTCTTACATTGTTCTTCTTTTTCAGGGCACATGAGTATACAAAGGAATAAAAATAGCCTCTTCCATAAATGGTGCTGGGAAAACTGGACTGGTAAAAGCAAAAACATGAAACTAGAACACCAATTTATACCATACGCCAGAATAAACTCAAAATGGATAAAAGACTTAAATATAAGCCATGACACCATAAAAGTTCTAGAGGAAAACAGGCAGGAAAATCTCAGATATCCCACGTAGCAATATTTTTGTTGGTATATCTCCTAGGGCAAGGGGAATAAAGAAAAAATATATAAGCAAATAAGACTACTACAAAATAAAAACCTTCTGAAGGCTAAAGAAACCATCAAATAAAAAGGGAACCAACCATATGGGAGAATATATTTGCCAATGCTACCTCAGAAAAAGGTTGGATCTCCAAAATATATAAAAAACTCATATGACTCAACAACAGGAAGACAAAGAATCCAATTAAAAAACGGGAAACAGACACTTCTCCAAGGATGACATACAGAGGGACCATAGGCATATGAAAGAATGTTCAACATCACAAGCCATCAGATAAATGCAAATTAAAATCACAGTGAAATATTGCCTCACACATGTCAAAATGGCCACCATTAATAAATCAACAAACAAGTGCTGGCGAGAATGTGGACAAAAGGGAACCCTAGTGCACGGCTGGTAGGAATGCAGACTGGTGCAGCCATTGTCAAAAATAGCATGGAATTTCCTCAAAAAACAAAAAATAAAACTGCCTTTTGACCCAGAAATTCCACTGCTGGGATTATACCTGAAGAATCCAGAAACACCAATTCAAAAGAACTTATGCACCCCTATGTTCAAAGAAGCATCATTGACAATAGCCAAATGCTGGAAACAGCCTGAGGGCCAATCAGTAAATGAGTGGATAAAAAAACTGTGGTACATTTACACAGTGGAATACTATGCAGCAGAAAGAAAGAACTCCTAATTTTTGCAACAGCATGTATGTAACTGGAGAGTATATGCTACATAAAATAAGCGATTCAATGAACGACAAATACCATCTCACCTATCAGAGAAACCTAATTAACAGAAATAAACTAATGAGCACAGCAGAACCAGAGACATGAAAACGTGGAACAGTCAGAGGGGAGAGGGGAGGGGGATAATGGTGGAAAGAAGGGGAGAGGACTTGTCAAAGAACACATATGAATGATGCACGGACAGGGACAACAGGGTGGGGATTGACTGTGGAGCAGAGGTGGGCTCCGCACAGGAGGGCAAAGGGGGGAAAATTGGGACAACTGTAATAGGACAACAGAACATTTTTAAAAGAAATAAGCACTAATAGAAAATCAGGTAACATGTTAAAGGATTAACAAAAGTGAGAAAACACAAAGAAAGTATATCTTTGTTTACTCATAAACATATTAAATCAGCCCCTAAAGATTAATTTCTTGGTAAACAACAATCCCCTGGTTTTATGAAGCACTGCTACAAAACAAAATCTTCATTTGAATAGCAAGTTCTTCTTTATGAAATTTCCTATATATAAGTCAAACTAATTTTCTCCCCAGAGAGCGTTCCTTTCCCAGAATGGGCTAAACTCCATAATAAACTGCCAAGGTTCCAAAGAGACTAATCAAACTCTATCAATTTATGATACATAAAATTTGATTTTCATGAGAAAAATTCAGAAATTTGTATTTGCAAATGTAATTAATATCACTAAAATCACATATTATGGTACATTTTCACTAAAACTTAGATTTAAAGATATTTTAAAAATATTCTTACATCATAGGACATTTCCCATGAAAACTATATATGCAAGAAATATCTCATCAAAAAAGGTAATATACTCCATTATAAAATTTTATGGGTTTAAAAAGTGTTTTGTGCATCAGTTCAAGATATTTTTTGTCTAAAAAAATAAAAAGACAAAAGGTATTCAAAGAGTATTCTATGTGACATAAATTCTCTGCAATTTAATAAAAGATCAAAACATATCATCTATGATTTCAAAACCAAAAGCATGACCCAGAGATTGAACTCATTACAAAAGCCTCATGACCTTCCTCTAAACAAACTTTTGACTAATCAAAAGAATTAGAAGCAATTGATTATACCGCAAATTAACAATATATCGACTTTGTCCTTAAAAATCAGCCATCGCAGCCAGGTGGGCCCTGTTGTACTGTTGGAAAGTGGAAATAACAGGTCCTCCCACCACGGGAGGGATATTGTAACCTCCCATAGCATCACATAGATTCTGCACAGGTAGGTTCCAGGTTTGAAACACAGTGCAGCTACAACAGTCTAACCACAAGGAGGAGGCTGAGGCTTGCATCAATAATGAATGTGATGCAGCCAGAAAAGCCCCCAGTGGTCTGATAAAACGTGGAAACAGACATGTCTCTTGACATACCTGTATTCTCCATGGTGGTGGCTGTTGCAAGTCTTAGAGATTTCCTATGTCCAGGTGGGCAGCAGGTGCACTGGTGGCAAGCGTGAACACTAGTGCCTGTGATCATGGGGACGGTGTTGTACTATCCCATGAACACAACACCTGTGTTATGGACATGTGGGCTCCAGGTGATGGATTGAAGATGGAACCAGCAGTGTATCCAAGCACTGGGGTGATACATGTTCCTCCTCCTGCAGCAGCCATGCTGTGGCCAGATGGATCCCCAGTTTGGGAAAGAAGTGGTGACTTCAGCCAAGGGAATGCTGCCACTTGGTGGTATGTGGTCAGAATTAGAAAGTGCAAGGACAATGGGGAGTGGTTTTCCCTGGATACAGGGGCAGAATGGAAAAGGACAACCTATGGAGGAGGAGTGGTGTCCATAGGCTCCCCGGTGTCCATGGCAGGGATTTGGTGAACTGCCATGGATCTTACACTGCTGGCTGGAGATGATAGGATTGTGGTGGCATAGCAAAGAGGAGTGGTGTCCATTTGGGTGTCATCCTCATGTAAAGTCAGCCAAGGTGTCAAATCTGTAGATGCCCTGGCAGTGATGGTAACAGGGGCCTGCCCCGTTTGAGTGGCCAGGGGAAGGGTTCCTGCAGGCACCGAGGCAGGTGAAGGGAGAGAAGCAACAGTCTGAGTGACCTGTGTCTTGTTCCCCACAGTCTTTTTCCTTGGACCCTCAGTGTTTTCCGCGGTGTCCAGGTTTGGGTCCACAGCAAAGCAAGGTAGCTGAGCAGGCAGGGGCAGCTCACCTCGATCCCACCGCAGTGGTGGCAGTGGTAGCAAAAGCGGCCCAGACTGCTTTCTTTTGCCGGGCCTCCTGCTGGCAGAGGCCCTGGGGAGAACTACTTCTTGATGGCTTTTCAGTATCCTTCTCCTTACATACAGATAGTGAACCTGGAGTGCTGGGCAGATCCCCACTGCTGTGGGGGCTGTCCCGATTGTCCATTGTCCTGTGCCTGCTTGGTGTTGTGTGCCATCCCTTTTGGGGACTCTTCCTGGACCTTCACCACCACCTCCTTTGGGCAAGGAAATGGGATGATACTAGAGGTTCTTGGCTCCTCAGCCTTGACTACCTGCTCAGGTGGTGAATGCAGGCGAGAAGATCTGTGACCTGAAGGACAAACAGGGGCCAGTCTCAAGGGTCCAAACATCTGGGATGTCCCAGGAGACAGCACAGGCTTCTTCGGAGGGTCCTTCCAGTTCACCAGAGGAAGGACTTCCAGAGGGAAGCGCACAGTCTGTGGGAGAGGACGCCACTCTCTCCGGACAATGT
This sequence comes from Furipterus horrens, assembly GCF_987537825.1. Taxonomy (NCBI): domain Eukaryota; kingdom Metazoa; phylum Chordata; class Mammalia; order Chiroptera; family Furipteridae; genus Furipterus; species Furipterus horrens. The sequence goes on along the minus strand of NW_028327174.1, from coordinate 75,700,768 downwards.
GAAAGGCAGATGGTCCAGGAGAAGACCCGGATGAAACAGCGAGTAAAAAGTGCTGACAGCAGTGCGGTCCCGGCCAGGTGGGCCATAATCACGGGTGACAGGGTGATGGCCACCAGGCAAGGGATGGTGGCTGCGGTGGCGGCGGCGGCAGAAGAATAGTCGAAACCGAGGAAGGAAATTGCCCATCTAGAGGCATTTGTGCGCCAAATGAACTCGAAATAGAGTGGATACAGAGAGAGTCTCTCCTTTGCTTCCTACTCCTCTGGGGTTCTAGCATGCACTGAACTGACTTCAGCCAGGGTGTTCTGATGTCTGCAAGGAAACATTAAAGGACATTGGGGGTCAAAGGGCTAGGGGTGGGGCCTCAATGAATGGCCAATCCCATTATGACCTCCTAGCACCTGGGACCTACAGCTATGTGAGTAGCAGGTGTTTGGCACTTGCTGGTTTGGTTTGCTCCATACCACTGAAGTCCCATCTGCCTGACTTCACCCTGCTTGGCCATTGGCTCTGCAGGAGCTTTGGGGACTGTCCCACTGATGTCCAGGAGGCCAGAGCCTGCTCAAAGCCAGTACGGGAGTCACTCCGGCTCCTTCCTGGATGTGATCCCCTTCCCCAGGGGACCTTTACAGCTTCTCTTTGAGGCCTGAGGCAGGTGCACTATCTCCATGGCTTCTCTAGTCACCAGCTTCACCAGCCAGCTGTGAAAAATTCTGAGACGGAATGGGCACAAAGCCCTGACCAACCCGGTGCTGCACCTGGAGTCATCCCAGAGAAGAGCTAGCAGCTAGTGGAGATGTAAACCCAATGTACTGAATCATTAATGAACAAAAAGTTAGTCTTTTTCCCAGTTGCTTTCTTTGGGGGGAAATAACTTTATACTTGTCAGACAATGGAGAGGATGCAGGGGGAAGCATTGCTGCAGTGATTTCTGTGTCTTTTGAAGCTGACACAGCAGTCAGAAGCCTTTGAAAATGTCCAGAGGACACAATCAGTTGTGTCTACTGACTTGTCCTTTTCGTTTTACCCTTTGAATGGACTGGCTCATGAAAGAAATAGTTGAAGAAGTGGCCTTTGCTTTGGGGACTTAAAACCTTTCCAGGTACATGGTCTTCTTTGATCTCAACCTTGTAATGAATTTTTGCCATGCATAATAATTTAATAATCACATGCTCTTGAAGATCAGGCATTAAAACGGCATGTTTTAATGTGATATTTGTAGTATTGTTTACCATTTAGCTACAAACAGCAAAAAAAATAGAGCACAAGACAGCAGCGATGAATAGCTGCATTTGTTTCGGTAAGTTTGAAGTTAAATTGCCCCAAAGTGAGGGAATTTAATTATACTTCTACCAGCAACACTAAATAATATAACACCCCGTCTGATAATTAATAGACAACTGACTAGAAAAAATAAACTAGATTTAACCATCTTGTTTTCTAAAATACAGATGATTAAACAACAAACTAAATAAATATGATCCTTTTTGGTAAAAAGAAATCAGCCATGAAGCACATGAACACTACTGTTCGGGGTTTTTTTTTTTTTAAACATAAAAGAAAAAATAAAATGCAACTCTTAGGAAACAAGATATCACTTTCCCTGAAGGTTAATTTTATTATTCATAGATCTGATATCCTAACCATCTTAGTGAACTATAAATAAGTCTTTTACCACCTCCAACTTTACTCTGGTGAGACTTGGTTTATATACATAATAGGTGAGTTTCAAAACTTATTTGAATAAATTATTTAAGTATTTAGGAGCTATTCATATATGAATATCCCGGTATTGCAGAGAGCACTGGCAGCCTAGAGATGTTGAAGCACTTTCTCAAGGTCACCCACCTGGTAAGGAGCTGACCTGAGATTCAAATACCAGGGGAGAGGCTTGGGGGACGACTCCAGAGTTTGTGTGTTTAACCACTATATCATAGGCAAAGCTCTTTATATATTATGTATATTAATACCTTTAATGTATCTCACAAATATTTTATTCCAGTATATTTGTCTTTGAACTTTGTTTTTATTTATCCACTAATTACATGTTTACTTTTATTTAATCATATTTTAGTCTAAATGGACATACATAGATATATATATAATTAAAATACTATATATGATTAAATAAAAAACATAATAGATGTTTAAAGATACATATAGTTTTACTTCAGAAGCTCTCTACTAAAAGTCATAAAGGCTTTCTCCAATAATTTTACCTAATATTTTTAGCTTTGCTATTTATATTTAGGTCTTTATTCTTTTTTTTTTTTAAGCAATTTTCCTATAGCAACAAGGCTTGCTTTTATTACCTGGGTGTTTGGGTTTAGGTTTTTTTTATTATTATTACATTTTATAGATTATATTGTCACAATAGTTCCATTTTTTCCCCTTTGCTCCCCCTGCCCAGCACCCCCCTCCCCGAAGCCCCTCCCTTCCCCAGTCCATGTCCATGGATCATGCATGCAATCTCTCTGGTTTCTCCCTTTCCTATGTTACCATTACTTTAGAATTAATTCATTAATTGATTTCTTTTTATAACAATAAAAAAGTAACATTTCCTCCCCTTCAGACTTTAGACCCTTTATAATCTTATAGAGGACAGTGGGTGATGGTCTCATGCTCTTCTAGCTGCTTCAAGCTGGGCGTGGTCGTCATCCTACCTATCTTTGGGTCCAGAAATCCCTAATAAGAGTGGGGGTGTGGCGGGGAGGGTGGCCTTCCCACATGGGGAAGGATCTTGAAGACACCAGGTCAGCAGCTAGCTGTCCCCAGACAACAGCGTGCTTGGTTTAACAGGCTGGCATCCTTGTTGTATTCTGCGGGCAACAGATTTGGCAACAAGGTTAAAAGGCATCATTCAATCCATAACCACTACATGACAAAGGCAGGTATTAATTTTTCGATGTCCCCAATTAGGGAAAAAAAAGAGGGGTTTCTTTGGAGGAAGGTGTGCCAGGCACATCTTATCTGTCCAGAACCCTTTTGTCCACTATATTTAGCTTGGGCTGAGGGAAATATTTTAGGTTTCCACCCTCTTAGACCTCTGTGTCTTTTCTGTCCAAGCCACTGGAATAGAAAAGAGAAAACTGTTTTTAGGTGAAGCTCACAGACCATCCCATTCCTCACCAACCCAGCCACTTGGTACAGCCAAACCATTCAGTCTCTGGAGGCAGCAATGCAGACAGAATTAAGTGAAGCCTATACATATAGACAATCATTCAGGTAGTGAGATCCTAGGCTTATGCCCTTTGAAAACAGAAAACACATGTTAATTTATGTAATATAACCCACAAACCATTCTCTAATTCTGTAAGCCTGTCTTAATGGGAAGACATCCAGTTGCAAGATATTTGACATTCTTCTTGCCTGTAAATTAAGCATATTTGATGATGTCACAGATCTAGTTTAACTTATAAATGCAAGGTAACTTTAAATAAAAAGAGACTTTAACGACAGTTAACTATATTACTTTATAGTCTACCAATGGGCATTGTGATTTTCCTTGGGTCACAATTTTTCTACCTAAGCTTACCCCCCTTGTCAGTGAAAGGACTGTATTAGGTCCATTTTTAATTTATCCTGTTAATTTGCATGAACTCAACAAGAGCAGCAAGTGATCACTCATGATCTTTAAGTCTGCTTTGCTGGAACTTACACATGGAACATTTAGGGTGACCCTCAGTCTGCCCTTCAGGGCACGGAAGTTGAGCCAAGTAAGTGCCATTCAGCCTTGTATGTAGACACCTGTCTTTTTCAAGTCCTTCAGGTTTTCCATTGTGCTTTAAGGTCCCTTTTAGCTATCTCTCAGGAAGGCAACCTTCATTCCTTCCCTGGAAAGATTGCCGTGGACCACACATCCAACCTGGGTACCAGGCCTTTTTTCTCATGGGCTTTTATTACCTTCTAAGGTCACCCTTGGTTCCTCAGGGCTTTTGGTAACAACCAGAGCCCAAGCATGTCTTAAGGCATGACACTCCAGTCAAAGTCTTGGTTGACAAGACCTCTATTAACTACTGGTCTTATTATTTTCATGCAAAAAACCTTATGTCATTACTTACTTCTTCAGGGTGCCAATTTCTGGAGGAATCAAGTAGGGAGAAAAATATACAGCGTGAAGGAAAATCTTCGTCCTTCTAATATTCACTAGAATTGCAGTTCCATTCTTTATATTTTCTCTTTTTTTTCTCTTCCCCCCAGTAAAGAGGAAAAGAGAAAAAAAATTCTTTGTTTCTCTATTACATTTGTCCCACTTTTTTTTTTCTATTGCTTCCCCACTCCCTGCCCACCCTTTATTCCAGTCAGTCCCAACCCAGTTGTCCATATCCATGGGTCATTTATACATGTTCTTTGACTAGACCCTTCCCTCTTCTTTTCCCCTTCTCTCCCTCCCCTCTTCTCCCTTGTCATTGTTAGTGTACACCTTTTTCACATACCTCTGTTTCAATTTTGCTCATTTGTTCATGTTGTTCATTAGTGTCCTGTAATAGGTGATAGCATAAGGTATTTTTCTTTCATTGCCTGGCTTATTTCACTAAGCATAATTCTCTCCAGTTCCATCCATGTTGTTGAAAATGGTAGGAGTTCCTTCTTTCTTTCTGCTACGTAGTACTCCATTGTGCAAATGTACCACATTTTTTTTGATCCACTCATCTACAGACGGGCATTTAGGTTGTTTCCAGCACTTGGCTATTGTGAATTGTGCTGCTATGAACATTGTGGTGCATAGACTCTTTTGAATTGGTGTTTCAGGGTTTTTCGGATATAGTCCTAGCAATGGAATTGTTGGTTCGAAGGGCAGTTCCATTTTTAGTTTTTTGAGGAAATTCCATATTGTGTGTTCCATAGTGGCTGCACCAGTCTGCATTCCCACCAGCAGTGCACCAGAGTTCCCTTCTCTTGACATCCTCGCCAGCACACGTTGTTTGTTGATTTGTTGATGATGGCCATTCTGACTTGTGTGAGATGGTATCTCATTGTGGTTTTTATTAGCATCTCTCTGATGGCTAGTGATATTGAGCATCCTTTCATATGTCTATGAACCTTCTGTATGTCCTCTTCGGAGAAATGTTTGTTCAGGTGCTTTGCCCATTTTTTAATTGGGTTGTCTATCTTCTTGGTGTTGAGTCGTATAAGTTCTTTATATATTTTGGAGATGAATCCCTTATCTGAGGTATCATTGGCAAATATATTTTCCCATATGGTTGGTTTCCTTTTCATCTTGCTGATGTTTTCTATTGCTGAGCAGAAACTCTTTAGTTTGATGTAGTCCCATTTGTTTATTCTTTTCTTTATTTCCCTTGCCTTAGCAGATATAGCAGTGAAAATGTTTCTACGTGGGATATCTGATATTTTCCTGCCTATGTTTTCTTCTAGGACTTTTATGGTGCCATGGCTTACATTTAAGTCTTTGATTCATCTTGACTTTATTCTGGTGTGTGATGAAAGTTGGTGGTCTAGTTTCATTTTTTTGCATGTCCCTGTCCAGTTCTCCCAACACCATTTCTTGAAGAGGCTCTTCTCACTCCATTTTATGTTCCTACCCCCTTTGTCAAATATTAGTTGACCATATAGACCTGAGTTTATTTCTGGGCTCTCTATCCTGTTCCATTGGTCTATATGTCTGTTCTTATGCCAGTACCAGACTGTTTTGATTACCGTGCCCTTGTAGTATAGTTTGATATCAGGTATTGTGATTCCTCCTATTGTATTTTTCTTCCTCAAGATTGCTGTGGCTATTTCAGCTCTTTTTTTGGTTCCATATAAATTTTTGAAGTATTTGTTCTATGTCTGAGAAATATGTCATTGGTATTGTAATAGGGATTGCATTAAACCTATAAATTGTTTTGGGTAATATGGACATTTTAATGATGTTGATTCTTCCCATCCATGAACATGCTATATGTTTCCATTTATTTATATCTTCCTTAATTTCTTTCTTCAGTGTTATGTAATTTTGTGGGTAAAGGTTTTTTACCTCCTTGGTTAAGTTTATTCCTAGGTACTTTATTTTTATTATTGCTATGGTAAATGGGATTTTTCTTTTAGTTTCTATCTCTGATGTTCTGTTATTGATATACAGAAATGCATTTAATTTCTGAATATTGACTTTATACCCTGCTATTTTGCCGAATTCACTTATCAGGTCGAGTAGTTTTTTCATGGAGTCTATAGGGTTTTCTATGTACACTATCATGTCATCTGCAAATAACAACAGTTTTAGTTCCTGTTTTCCAATTTGGATGCCTTTAATTTCTCTTTCTTGTCTGATTGCTGTGGCTAGAACTTCTAAGACTATGTTGAATAGGAGTGGAGAGAGTAGACATCCTTGTCTTGTTCCTGACCTCAGGGGGAATGCTTTCACTTTTTGCCCATTGAGTATGATGTTGGCTTCAGATTTCTCATATACGGCCTTTACTATGTTGAGGTATGCTCCCTCTATTTCCATTTTGCTGAGTGTTTTTATCATAAATGGGTGTTGTACTTTGTCAAATGCTTTTTCTGCATCCATTGATATTACCATGTGGTTTTTTTTCTTTTATTTTGTTTATGTGGTGTATTACATTTATTGATTTGTGAATATTAAAACATCCTTGCATCCCTGGAATGAATCTTACTTTATCGTGGTGTATAATCCTTTTAATGTGTTGTTGGATCTGGTTTGCCAGTATTTTGTTGAGGATTTTAGCATCTATGTTCATCAGTGATATTGGCTGGTAATTTTCTTTCTTTGTTGTGTCTTGATCTGGTTTTGAAATTAGGGTAATACTGGCTTAATAGAATGAGTTTGGGAGTTTTCCCTCTCTTTGGATTTTTTGGATTAGTCTGAGAAGGATAGGAGTTATTTCTTTCCTAAATGTTTTATAAAATTTACCTGTGAAGCCATCTGGTCCAGGGCTTTTGTGAGCTGGGAGTTTTTTGATTAGTGCTTCAATTTCGCTGGTTGTTATTGGTCTGTTCTTGCTTTTTGCTTCTTCTTGATTCAGTTTTGGCAGATTACATGTTTTCAGAAATTTGTTCATTTAATCTATGTTGTCACATTTCTTGTGGTAAAGTTATTCATAATAGTTTCTTACGATTGTTTGTATTTCTATGGTATTGATTGTGATTTCGCCTCTTTCATTTCTGATTTTATTTATTTTGGGTCCTCTCTTTTTCTCTTGATGAGCCTAGTTAAAGGCTTGTCAATTTTGTTTATCTTTTTAAAGAACCAGCTTCTACTTTTGTTCATCTTTTGAATTGTTAGTTTAGTCTCAATGTCATTTAATTCTGCTCTAATCTTGATGATTTACTTCCTTCTATTTGCTCTGGGCTTTGCTTGTTGTTCTTCCTCTAGTTCTTGTAGCTGTAGGGTTATATTTTTTATTAGAGATTCTTCTATCCTTTTTAGGTAGGCCTGTATTGCTATAAATTTTCCTCTCAGGACTGCTTTCGCTATATCCTATAGGTTTTGGGTTGCTGTGTGTTCATTTTCAGGTGTTTCCAGGAACTTTTTGATTTCTTCCTTGATGTCGTTGTTAACCCATTCATTATTTAATAGCATGTTATTCATTCTCCATGAGTTTGAATGTTTTTGACTTTTTTCCTTAAAGTTGATTTCCAATTTTAAGCCTCTGTGATCTGAGAAGATGCTTGATATAATTTCAATTTTCTTGAATTTATTGAGGCTTGTTTTGTGTCTTACCATGTGGTCTATCTTTGAAAATGATCCATGTGCACTTAAAAAGAATGTATATGTTGCTTCCTTGGGGTAAAATGTTCTATATATATCAACTAAGTTCATTTGGTCTAGGGTGTTGTTTAATGCCTCAATATCTTTGGTGTTTCTTTGCTTCGAAGTTCTGTCCATTGTTGACAATGGTGTGTTAAAGTCCCCTACAATGAATGTGTTGTTGTCTATATCCTTCCTGAAGTCTTTCAAAATTGTCTTTACATATTTGGGTGCTCCTATGTTGGGTGCATATATGTTTATAAGGGTTATATCTTATTGATTGATGTTTCCTTTAAGTATTATGTAGTGTCCCTCTTTGTCTCTTTTCATGCCTTTGCTTTGAAGTCTGTCTGATGTAAGTACTGCTACCAAGCTTTCTTTTCTTGTCCATTTGCTTGATAAACTTTTTTCCATCTCTTCACTTTCAGTCTGTGTAAATATTTTGTTTTGAGGTGTGTCTCCTGTAGTAAGCAGATATGTGGGTCCTGTTTCCGTATCCACTCTGCTACCCTATGTCTTTTAATTGGAGCATTTAATCCATTTACATTTAAGGTTATTATTGAGAGGTATTTATTCATTTCCCTTTGTACTTGTGTTGCTCTCCTTCTCTTGTTTTCTTCTTTTTCTTACAGCATTCCCTTTAGCATCTCTTGCAGTGCTGGTTTGGTGGAGATGTATTCTTTTAGTCTTCCTTTGTCTGAGAAACCCCTTATTTCACCTTCCATTTTAAATGAGAGCCTTGTTGGGTAGAGTATTCTTGGTTGTAGGCCTTTGTTTTTTATTGCTAGAAATATTTTTGACCATTCCCTTCTGGCTTGTAGTGTTTCTGTTGAGAAGTCAGTTGCTAACCTTATCGGAGCTCCCTTGTATGTTATTTGCTGTTTTTCTCTTGCTGCTTTTGAATGTTGCCATTTTAATTATGATATGTCTTGGGGTGGGACTATTTGGGTTTATCTTCCTTGGGACCCTATGTGCTTCCTGGATTTGCATGACTTTTCCTCTCATCAAATTAGGAAAATTTTCTATCATTACTTTTTCAATCAGGCTTTCTATCCCTTTTTCCTCCTCTTCTCCCTCTTGTATCCCTATGATTCTAATATTGTTTTGTCTCGTGTTGTCTTGCAGTTCTCTTAAACTCTCTTCATTCTTTTTTTATCTTTTATCGTTTTGTTGTATTGTCTGGGAATTTTTTTCTACATTGTCCTCTAATTCACTGATCCAGTCTTCTGCTTCTTTTAGCCTGCTTTTGGTTGATTCTACTGTGTTCTTCAATTCAGAGATTGTATTCTTCATTTCTTCCTGGTTCTTATTAATATTTTCTATTTCCTTTTTTATGCTGGTGTAGTTCTCCATAAGTTCCTTGTAGCTTCCCTGCTGTTCTTTGTAGTTTCCTTGGAGTTGTTGGTAATTTTCCTGAAGTTTGTCATAGTTTTCTTTGAGGTTGTCAAGGTCATTAAGTTTCATAATAACCATTTTTTAAAATTCTGTGTCTGATAATTGGCTTATGTCTGTTCTATCTATCTCTCTTTCTGGGGATTCCTTTTTTCCTTTCATTGGGAGGTTGTTTCTGCGTCTCCCCAAGTTGAATTCTTCTTGTTTGTTTTTGTTTATTAGATTTGTCTGCTTTGATTTCTCACTTTTGTGATACGAGATTCTTTATAGGAAATCTGGGGAATTCAGTGGTGCAGTTTCTTTGATCTTCTGAGCCTGATGCTCTTGTGTTGCCCTTTATGATGTTTGTTTAATCTGTCTGGTTGTATTTTAGTTACTCTTTGGTCAGTCTTTTCCTCTGGTCAGTTGATTGAGAGTCACTCTGCCCACCTTATCTTGATTTCTTTTGTGAAGATGCTGTTAAAATGTAATCACACAACCCAGGCAAGAAACCCATACCCTCAAAAATCTCCCCTAACCACAATCCCACTATCAGCTGCAAATGAGCCAGTAGTAATATATTTGTATAGATATTAAGACTCTTATTTAATAGGAGAAACAGATAGGAGTTGTTTTAAATGAAGGAAGGGTGATTTTTGAGAGGGAAGGTGATAGAGTAATAATATTAGTAACTGGGTTCAAGGCTATGCAAGACAGCAATTAACATTTACACTGTATGTTTGAAAAGGAGGAGAGGATTGCAGTATGAAATGAGAAAGTGGAAGTGTATAGTATTAGGTTTATATAGTAGTTATATGCTATATGTTTAGTGTGAAAGGGAGAATAGACACAACAGACATCCAAGCAGACAGGCAACCAAAAATTGAAGCAGAGGGATATGGGGGTTAGAAGGTAGGAAACAGATTAGAGAAAGAGTTTTTCAAAAATAAAAATGCAGAATAGAAAATAGCAGGAAAGAAAGAGAGAGAGGAAAGAGAGAGAAAATAGAGAAGGGGAAGATAGGAAAGAGAAAGAAAGAAGAAGGGAAGGGAGAAGACGGAAGGGAATAAATTAAAACTAAAAATTAAAAAAGTTAAAAGATTAAAAATAATATAAAATAGAGAGATAGAAAGAGAGAATAGAGAGAGAGAAATAAGAGATGAGAAAGGGAAGAAAAAATAAATAAATGGAAAGGGAGAGGAGGACAAAATAAAGAAAAAAATTAATAAAATTAAAAGTACTTAGAAGGAAAGAAGGAAAGAAAAAAAGAGGAGGGAGGGAGGAAGAAAATAAGGGGGAGGGAAGGAAATTTAAAAAAGGAAGAGGAGAGAGTAGAGAGGGAGAAAAATTGAAATTAAAAAATTAACAAAAGATAGGATGAGGGAGAGAAATTCAAGAGAGAGAGAAAAGAGAAGGAGTGAAAGGAAAGAGAAAAAGGTGAAGAAGGGGAGGGAGAAAATAGAGGGGAATAAATTAAAATTAAAAGATTAAAAAATAAAGTAGAATAGAGAGAAAGAGAGAATAGAGAGAGGAGGAGGAACAGAGGGGAAAGGGAAGAAAAAAATGGAGAGGGAAGGGGGACGAAATAAAGAAAGAAATTTAATAAAATTAAAAGTACTTAGCAAGAAAGAAGGAAGGAAGGAGAAAGGGAGGGAGGAAGATGATAAGGGGGAGGGAACGAAATAAGAATAAAGGAAGAGGAAGGAGTAGAGAGGGAAAAAATTAAAATTAAAAAATTAACAAAGAATAAGATGGAGGAGAGACATGCTAAAGAGAGAGAAAGAAGGGAAGAGGAGGGGAGAAAAGAAGAAGAGAGAATAAGAAAGAAAGGGAGGGGCAGTAAGAGAAAGAATGAGAAATAAAAGAATGAAAGGATTTTAACTCAATTCAGCTTTAAGGCACAGTCTGTTTTTTGTTTCCTTTTCCTTCCTGGATCTGCCCCTGGTCAAAATTCCATGGGATTCAAATCTTTTCTGGTTGGTTGGCTGGCTGTGGCGAGATCCAGCTTGATTCTGGGGTTGCTGGTCTCTCACTCGTGGGCCTTCCTCTGCTCTGCTGTGAGCTGCATTTAGTCGTCCCCTCCTGTGGTACTCTCAGCCCTCCTCAGGCTTGTCCAGCAACGCCTTCCCACTGTTGGGCCAGCATGCACCTGCCAGCACTTTCTGCCCTGCCTCCAGATGCATCTCTATTCCCAAGCTACAGCTTCTGCTCCCTTCCCTGTCTATACGCCTGTGTGTACTACCTCTGTCCCTGCCCCAAAACCATCCCTTTGTTCTGCAGGACTCTGGCGCTATTGGTCGAAGCACCAGGCCAAGCAGCGCTCTCCTGCCCAGAAGCTCTCCCCTAGTCTGGAGCTCTGCAGCGGCTTTCCCACGTGGGCTCCTCTCCTTGCCCCAAAACTGTCTATTCCTGAGCTACAGCTCTTGCTCGCCTCCCTGTCCACATGCCTGCGCATGCTACCTCCCTCCCCACCCCAGCACCACCCCTTTGTTCTGCAGGACTCTAGGGTGATCAGTCAAAGCGCCAGGCTGAGCAGCGCTCTCCTGCTCAGGAGCTCTCCCCCAGTCCAGAGTTCTACAGAGGCTCTATGGCATGGGCCTGTCTCCTTGCCCCCAAACTGTCCCTTTGTTCTGTGGGGCCCTAGCGCGAGCGCTGCGCGGGCCCTGAATGCTGAGCTTTGGGTTGGGGGTTGCAGCCGAGGGAGTTTCCCCCTAGACTCAGGTCACACAGTTTCTCCCAGTCCTGGTTGTTCACTATTCTCCCACGCCTCTGACTTTTTCAGCCAAATCCTCTCCCTAACTCCCTATGAGACTTCACTGGTTGGTGGGCCCCTAGCAGGGGGAGCCTCAAAGCATCTCCCTGCTAACGAGCCCTCAGGTGTGGTACTGCAGATGTGCCAAGTTCTGGAGCAACTCAGCCTGTAGTACATGGTAGACCCTTCTGCCCCCCTCCATGCTGCTCCCACGCTCCCCTCCCTGTTCACACTATCCGAAATCCACACTCACTCAGTCACTCTTCTCTGCATTCACTCCTGAAGTCCCTCCGTAACAGGAGCGAGCAGAGAACACTGCCCCTACTCTGCCACCATCTTCCCACTCCTCTCTCTATGTTCTTTTGAATAGTATGGCGTATATTGATTTTTCCAGGTATACTTTGAAACCAGCCAGTTTAGGGACTGTTTTAGTATTTTTAACAGCTTTTCAGTTGATCATTTTGGTTTCTTAAGAAAACAATCATTGGATCTTAATAATGATGGGTGGCCTAACTTCTATATCATCTTTTATAGTACTATATAGAATTTCTAGAACAATACTGAATAATTTTAGTGATGGCAAATATCTTTGTCTTTTTGCTGAATGTATTGAAAATTGTTTTTAGTGTTTTGACATTGAATATGATGCTATCTGATATGTTTTATTAACTTTAATATAGTAGTTCAATTAGTTGAGCTAAATACAACTCCTGAATCCTTGTGAATATAACTTCCGAATCCCTCTATTTACAAACTAATGTGGATCATTTAATTGTGCTCAGTAAAGGCACCTCAGTCATCTTCATGTGGGCCATGGTTGAGGGAGAAATCTGGTCCGAATTCTGGCACCTGGATTTCCCAGTTTCCATTCAAAGCACAATTCACCTCCTCTGCTCATTATATAACACCCCTAACGTTATTGTGCTATTTCAATATGGCCTGTGGTCACAATGTTCTTCTTATGTTGATCTTACACTATTTTTGGTCTACTTTTAAAGGCTCCAGACTATGGTGAAATTGGGAGTATGCCACTCTTCCATCAACCTGGATACCCCTATATTTTCAGGATTATGTGGATCATGAGTTGTGCTACAAGATTTGTTGTCTCCTGGCTTTACACCTTGTGAAGCCAGGCAGAGTCTGTTTTATTCTCTGAACTTCATAAATTTCTCTGGGATTTCTATCACTGTGACTTGAGTTTCAAAAAAGGAGAAAAGGAAGCAAGCTAGATATTTTTTAAAAACCACTGGTAAAAATCTTATCATCTCTAAATCTTTTTCTCTACCAAATGATCAAACTCAAATTTTCTTTCCCTTCTTTCTTGCCTCCCTTCCTCCCTCTTCCCTTCTTTCTCCTTCTTTGATGTTAAAGAAACTTGCTTAAACCCAGGGAACTGTTCTCTGAAGACAGAATTCCAGAGGTGGTCTTTTAAGGCAGTGGAACTTTTCTAACTGTTCTTCAGGTTTGCATTGTCCATCATCTTATTTGTACTGACTCTGACCATAAGGATGTGTGGGTAAGCCCTAAACAGTAAGTGGCATAAAGTAAAACGGTGGGATTTCTTAACTCAAGAGAAGACAGGAGGACTAATGGTTAACATTATTGCCAGAATTCTTGGCACATCCTTCCATTGATCCTGTGGACCCAATATCTCTTCTTTCTCACTTTATGCTGACCTGCTATAATATGGGTATTTGATCCTACTCCATCCTCCACCCCTTGATATTTCCAGATATTTACAAATAAGATCTGTTCTTATCTCTCTGAAGGCAGTGCCTTTCATGTTCATATTAGGCCATTTGATCTGTGGGTCATCTAGAATTTTTATACTTCCTTCTTTGAAAAGCCTGAATTCTACATAAAAACCAGTCATTGCACGCACTGGAAGCCATAAAATCCAGTCATATTCCAGACATATAATCTCTTCCTCTGTTCCCCTAACTCAATTTTTAGTTTACTCCATGATATGTTCTTAAAAAGTATATTTCTCTATATCCAAAGGTGCTATCCCTATTAGAAAAAAGGGAATGCTAAGGATTCATGAATCAAGTTTTTATGATCAATCTGAATACAATTTTGGAAGAAAAAAATACAAGATTTTTTTTTTCAGGGCATCAAGAAGATATTAGTAGGCTCTTCTTGATAGGTACTGGTCCCTCAGTCAAACAAAAGGATTCACATTAAAAGATGTGACTAAATATGAATATGTATTCATTAGCTGTGAAACTGAATCTCTGGGTATGTTTCATGGGTTTCAGTACATTTTTTAAAGTACATTTTAAAAAAGATGAGTATGCCTCATGCTGTTTAGTTCAAAGCACTAAAAGAATTCGAAACATCTTTTTTAAAATATTGTTGTAAATGCCTATGTTCATGCCAGAATATATGAAAGGGTGGGAAAAAGGGCAGAGAGGTGAGAGAGGAAAGAGAGAAAGGCATATTTGTAACTTTTTTTTCAAAAGAGGTGTCTGCTAGTTCCATTTTGAAATGGACTCTATTAGTAAACTATTTAAGGGAAATAATAATCAAGTTCAATTATCACTTCTTCAACCTGTTGAATTCTTTCATTCCTTGATGCTGTCATGCACTTAACAAACAAAGCTACCCTTCTCCTTATGTCCCCATTGTAATCCTGCTAGAGTCCACCTTTCACACTAGTCTCCATTAATATGAATTAGATTAGTTGAATTACATTAAGAAGAGCCATGAGATTGAAAAATGGAAATATAGAAACAGACTCTATAGGAACTAGAATGCTATAGTCACTCTAACTCAGTTTGCTTAAGAGATTCGTTCTTATATTCCACGATGTAATTTTACCTAAATTCTGCTTTACATACTCAGATTATGGTAAATAATTCAATTTCCCCTACCAATTTGCTCCTTAGCTTTATTTCTTAGAATTCACACTTCCTTACTTAATGCAATCTCTGATCCCAACTGTCAACAGTGGTTGGGAGTAGCAAATGTTACACAACCCTGGAAAATGGGTAGATGCCCCTACTTCTTTTCTTGAAAATATTATATTGCATGTACTGTTAAAAGAATATCTTCTGATATTTATAGTTGCTTATTTGTATATTTTCTGCTTACTTCCAAGACTGAATTCAAGTGGCCTTCTTTACATGTGGCAATATTTTATTTCTCATAACAACCTTGGGGATTTGGTATCACTATATTTATTATGTAGACTAGAAAGTGCTAATTACATAATTGGAAAAAGATCATATGGCTGCTATATGGTCACATCAGGTTTTATATCTAAGTTTTTGACAGTTGCACTGTTAGGTAGATCTGTTGCATAACATATTGCCTGGAACATTTTTATATCCTCATCACTTTTTAGCATTTTTCAAGTAATTTTTTAAACTAAATTTACCATTCTTCATCCCCCATTACAGAACACATGGTATATCCTAGCTTAAGGAATTTTATAAAGGGCAACAAGTTCTTCCATTCTACAAAGGTTTAGTTGTAATGTGGAGATCTCAAAACACATGACAGTATTTAAACAATTTGTACATTTATAACTAGTTCAGTAGCTGGCTCCTAATTTTTAGACAGCATATACTATGCACCTTGAGTACATAATTAAATAACAAATCCTGTTCTGTACCTATAATAGAAGGAGACTGGTATGTCATAATAAAAATGAAGATAGTTATAATATATAATTCATGTTTCACATAGGTAAACATGTAACAAAGCTTAATATATAATTAAATAAAACATACAGCAATTACTCTTCATTGAGAAAATGTTTTGTGTCAGGCTCTATAGTAATCACTTGAATAAGTTATCTAATTTAATCTTGATAATTTTGAAAGTTAGAAAATATTATCTACATATTACCAATAATGAAAATGAGAGTTAGTACAGTTTAAATTCCTTACCACATTGAGTGGTCCAATGAAGGGCTTAAGGGCTTACCCTCTATAGTCAGACTGCCTGGGTTCAAATCCCTACCATATACCAGTTTATTCCTCGGTTTCTATATCTGAAAGGCATGGATAAGAGAACAGGCCTAAGCCTGTTAAGTATGAAAAATAAGTCAGTCATCACTTGTAATGTTCTTCAAGCAGGGCCTTGCATGTAGTAAGGGTTGAACAAATGATAGCTGATATTATTTCCCTAACAAAAGCAATGAAAGTAACTAGGGTAGTTGAATAAAAAAAAATGATAATTACTGAATAGCACAAAAGAGCTATGAGAAGTTTAGCTTTCTCTATTCCATAAGAAAACTATCAGGGAGGATCCAAGATGGCAGAGGAATAAGTGGAAGCTACACTAACCTCCTACCAGGACCAATTTGGAATTACTACTTAACTGTGGAGAAATCATCATGAATAACCAACTGAACACTAACTGTAGGGAGATCTTATAACCACAGAGAGAACGAAAAGGCCACTTCATCATATCATGACTGGTAGGAAGTGCGGAGACACGAAAGGGCTGGCAGGGTTTCCACGGGTGGCAGCTGAAGGGACTGAGAAACAGCTCAGCAGCAGGGGGTCCCCCCTCAGAGGGGTGGTGTCTAAACCCCCACTTGGGCTTCTCAGTCTACAGCAACAGAGCAGAAAGTAATATAGCATCCAACTGTGAAAAGCGAAAAACCACAGGGTTTTGGCTGCCCTGAAAGAAACAGTCGGAGACAAAGAGCTCTTAAATGGATCATTTATGAAAATATTTTGGCACCCACTTACCTGGGCTCAAGCAGAAGGAGGACAGAGAAGACTAGAAACACTTGGGAAGATTTTGGGGTGGTCGCTTTGAGGAGAGAACTGAGGGAGCAGACAACCGGGTCCGAGTGCTGACTCATTCTCCATACTTCAGGCAGACCATTCCCCTCCAAGTGGCATCAACCTGAGGGGAAGCAAAAGTCCTTCCCACAGGAATTAATCTGCCTCATCCTCAGTGCTTAAGCCTGACAGTTGATCACAGATTGAGTAGATTAACAACTAAAGGAGACAGACAAAGGCAGTAGATCTCTAGTAGTATCGAACAGGCTGCCTATACCCAGACTGTTACATGATCTGACACCACCAGGGGCAGATTCAGGAAGTGCAGGTCACTCTAAGAAGCAGCAACAAACAAGAAAAGTAACAAAAATGGGGAGACAGAGAAACAACACCCCATCAAAAGGAAAGCAGGAATCCCCAGAAAGAGTGCTAAATGAAATATAAGAAAACAAACTATCAGACATAGAATTCAGAACATGGATTATAGGGAAGCTAAATAAGCTCAGTGAGCTCGAAGAAAACTACATAGAACTCCAGGGAAACTACAAAGAACTCCAGGGAAAATACAAGGAACTTACTGAGAATTACACCAGCATGGAAAAAGACACAGAAGCAATCAATAAGAGCCAGGAAGAAATGAAGAATACAATTTCTGAATTGAAGAACACAGTAGAAGGAATTAAAAGCAGGTTAGAGGAGGCAGAAGATTAGATCAGTGAACTGGAGGACAACATAGAAAAAAATTCCCAGACAGTGCAACAAAATGCAAAAAGACTGAAAAAGAATAAAGAAAGAGGTTTTAAGACATCTGCAGGACAATATGAAATGTAATAACATCTGTATCGTAGAAGTACCAGAAGGAGAAGAAGAGGAGCAAGGGATAGATAGATAACCTGTTTGAAAAACTAATGACAGTAAACTCCCCTAATTTGATGAGAGAAAAAGTCACACAAATCCAGGAAGCACAGAGGGTCCTATTGTAGATGAACCCAAAGAGGCCCACTCCAAGACAAATCATAATTAAAATGGCAAAATTCAAAGGCAAAAAGAGAGAATCCTAAAAGCAGCAAGAGAGAAACAGCTAATAGCATACAAGGGAGCTCCAAGAAGTCTAGCATCAGATTTCTCAACAGAACCACTACAAGCCAGAAGGGAATGGCAAAAAATATTCCAAGCAATGAAAAACAAAGGCCTACAACAAAGACTACTCCATCCAGCATGGCTCTCACTCAAAATAAAAGATGAAATAAGGAGACTCCCACACAAAAGAAGGCTAAAAGACTACATCTCCACCAAACCAGCATTGCAAGAGACACTAAAGGGTCTGCTGTAAGAAGATGAAGAAACAGAGAGAGCCAAGGAGGAACACATACAGAGGGGTAAAATGACAATAAATAAGTACAGTACCTCTCAATAATCACCTTAAATGTAAATGGATTAAATGAACCAATCAAAAGACATAGGGTAGCTGAATGGATTAGAAAGCATGACCAACATATATGATGTCTACAAGAGACCCACCTCAGAACAAAAGATTTACAAAGACTGAAAGTGACAGGATGGAAAAAATATATTTCAAGCAAATGGACATGAAAAGAAAGCTGGGGTAGCAATACTTATATCAGACAAAATATATTTCAAAACAAACACCTTAAAAAGAGACAAAAAAAAAACCATTTCATAATACTCAAGGGAAAAACCCATCAAGATGATATAACCCTTGTAGACATATATACAGCCAACATAGGAGAACCCAAATATGTAAGGAAATTTTTGAAAGACTTCAGGAAGGATATAGACAGCAACACAATCATAGTAGGGGACTTTAACATCCCATTGTCAACAATGAACAGATATTTTAAGCAAAGAAACACCAAGAATATTGGGGCATTGAACAACATGCTAGATCAAATGGACTTAATTGATATACATAAAACTTTTGACCCCAAAGAAGCAAAATATACATTCTTTTCTAGTGCACATGGAACATTTTCAAAGATAAACCACATGGTAGGACACAAAACAAGCCTAAACAAATTCAAGAAATTTGATATTATATCAAGAATCTTCTCAGATGGCTTTAAACTGGAAATCAATCTCAAGGAAAAAAACAAAAAAAACTTTCAAACTCATGGAGAAGGATTAACATGCTATTAAATAATAAATGGGTTAACAATGACATTAAGGAGGAAATGAAAAGTTCCTGGAAACACCTGAAAATTAACACACAACAACCCCAAACCTATGGGATACAACAAAAGCAGTCCTGAGATGAAAGTTCAGAGCTATACAGGCCTCCCTAAAAGGATAGAAGAATCTCAAACAAAATATCTTACCCTACAGCTATAGGAAATAGAGAAACAACATCAAACAGAGCCCAGAGAGAGTAGAAGGAAGGAAATCATCAAGTTCGTAGCAGAATTAAATGACATAGAGACTAAAACAACAATTCAAAAGATCAATAAAACCAGGAGCTGATTCTTTGAAAAGATAAATAAAATCGACAAGCTTTTAACTAGGCTCATCAAGAAGAAAAAAAAGAGAGAGGAGCCAAATAAATAAAGTCAGAAATGAAAGAGGAGAAATCACAACCCAAACCACAGAAATTCAAAGGATTGTAAGAAATAACTACAAACAACTGTATCACAAGAAATTTGACAACCTAGATGGAATGGACAAATTTCTGGAAACATATAATCTTCCAAAACTGAATCAGAAGAAGCAGAAAGCCTGAAGAGACCTATAACAACTAATGAAATTGAAGCAGTAATAAAAAAATCTAGCATACAAAAGCCCTGGACCAGATGGCTTCACAGATGAATTTTAGAAAACATTGAGGAAAGAACTAACTCCTATCCTTTCCAAAGTATTCAAAAAAAATTCAAAAAGAGGGAAGATTCCCAAACTCTTTCTATGAAGCCAGTATTACTCTAATTTCAAAAGCAGGTGAAGACACAATGAAGAAAGAGAACTACAGGCCAATATCACTGATGAACATAGATGCTAAAATCCTCAACAAAATACTGGCAAACCAGATCCAGCAACACATTGGAAAGGCCATATACCATTATCAAGTGGGATTCATCCAAGGGATGCAAGGTTGGTTTAATATTCACAAATCAATAAATGTAATACATCACATAAACAAAATGAAAGAAAAAAACCACGTGATCATAGCAACAGATGTTGAAAAAGCATTTGACAAAGTACAACACTCTTTTATGATGAAAACACTCAGTAAAATTGGAATAGAGGGAGCATACCTCAACATAATAAAGACCATATACAAGACACCTGAAGCCAACATCATACTCAATGGGAAAAAACTGAAAGCATTCCCACTAAAATCAGGAACAAGACAAGGATGACCACTCTCTCCACTCCTATTCAACATAGTTTTGGAAGTTCTAGCCACAGCAATCAGACAAGAAAAAGAGATAAAAGGCATCCAAATTGGAAAAGAGAAACTAAAACTGTCATTATTTGCAGATGGCATGATAGTGTACACAGAAAACCCTATGGACTCCATGAAAAAACTACTCAACCTAATAAGTGAGTTTGGCAAAATAACAGGGTACAAAGCCAATATTCAGAAATCGAAGACATTTCTGTGCACCAACAATAAAATATCAGAGATAGAAACTTGAAAAAAAAATCCCATTTACTATAGCAAAGAGAAAAATTAAGTACCTAGGAATAAACTTGACCAAGGAGGTAAAAGACCTGTACTTATAAAACTACATAACATTAGAGAAAAAAAATTAAAGAAGATACAAATAAGTGGAAGCATATACCATATTCGTGGATGGGAAGAATCAACATCATTAAAATGTCCATACTACCCAACGAAATTTATAGATTCAATGCAATTCCTTTTAAAATACCAACAACATATTTCACAGACCTAGAACAAATACATCAAAAATTTATGTGGAATGAAGAAAGACCCTGAATAGCCACAGTAATCTTGAGGAAGAAGGACACAGTAGGAGGAACCACAATACCTGATATCAAACTATACTATAAGGCCACAGTAATCAAAACAGTCTGATACTGGCCTAAGAACAGACATATAGATCAATGGAACAGAATAGAACCCAGAAATAAACCCCGGTCTATATGGTCAATTAATATGTGACAAAGGGGGAAGAAACATAAAATGGAGTGAGGAGAGCCTCTTCAACAAATGGTGTTGGGAGAACCGGACAGGGACATACAAAAATATGAAACTAGACCACCAACTTTCATCACACACCAGAATAAAGTCAAGATGGATCAAAGACTTAAATGTAAGCCGTGACACTGTAAAAGTCCTAGAGGAAAACATAGGCAAGAAAATTTCAGATATCCCATGTAACAATATTTTCACTGCTATATCTGCTAAGGCAAGGGAAATAAAGGAAAGAATAAACAAATGAGACTAAATAAAAGTAAAGCGTTTCTGTTTGGCAAAAGAAAACATCAGCAAGATGAAAAGGGAACCAATCGTATTGGAAAATATATTTGCCAATGATACCTCAGACAAGGGACTGATCTCTAAAATATATAAAGAACTTATGACTCAACACCAAGAAGACAGACAACCCAATTAAAAAATGGGCAAAGGACCTGAACAAACACTTCTCCAAAGAAGACATACAGGGTGTCCATAGGCATATGAAGGAATGCTCAACATCACTAGCCATCAGAGCAATGCAAATTAAAACCACAATGAGATACCACCTCATACCAGTCAGAATGGCCACCATCAACAAATCAACAAACATGTGCTGATGAGGATGCAGAGAAAAGGGAACCCTAGTGCCCTGCTGGTGGGAATGCAGACTGGTGCAGCCACTATGGAAAACAGTATGGAATTTCCTCAAAAAGCTAAAAATGGAACTGCCTTTTGAACTAGCATTTCCATTGCTAGGATTATATCTGAAGAATTCTCAAACACCAATTCAAAAGAATGTATGCACCCCTACATTCATAGCAATGCTATTTACAATAGCCAAGTGTGAGAAACAGCCTAAGTGTCCATCTGTAGATGAGTGGATCAAAGAACTGTGCTACATTTATACAATGGAGTATATGTAGCAGAAAGAAAGAACTCCTGTTATTTGTGACAACATGGATGGAACTAGAGAGGATTATGCTTAGCGAAATAAGCCAGGCAATGAAGGACAAATACCATATGATATCACCTAATACAGGAAACTAATGAACAACACAAACAAATGAGCAAAACTGAACCAGAGGCAAGTAAACAAGGAACAGACTAACAGTGACAGGTGGGAGGAGAGAAGGAGGGTAAGAAAGGGAAGGGTCTTGTCAAAGAAAATGTATAAATGACCCATGAACATGGACAATAGGGTGGGGACTGACGGTGGGAGAAAGGGTGGGCAGGGTGGAGGGGAATATTGGGGAAAAAAGTGGGACAACTGTAATAAAAAAACAAACAAAAATCTTTAGTGGGGAAAAAATAATGAAAGCAAAATACATAAATAAATAAGCCTGCAAATCCCACCTCCCACAAGAAGAATAAAAAAAAAAACTTCACGTGTAGGAAAGTTAACAAAAGAAAATGTAATATATGGAAATGCAATTTTAATGAATGTTAGAAGGACAAGGATTTTCCTTCACACTGTATATTTTTCTCCCTATGTGATCCCTCCAGAACTTGGCGTTCTGAAAAAGTAAGTAATGACATAAGGTTCTTTGCATAAGACTAATAAGACAAGTTGTTAACTGAGGTTTTGTTAACCAAAACTTCGACGGGTATGTCATGCCTAAAGGAGACATACCTGGGCTCTGTCTGTTACCAAAAAGCCCTGAGGAACTGGGATTGACTTTTGAAGGTAATAAAGGCCCATGAGAAAAAAGGCCTGGTACCTTGGTTGGTTGTACGGTTCTTTCCAGGGAAGGAACAAAGGTTGCTTTTCTGAAAGATGGCTAGAAGGAACCATACAGCACACTGGAAAACCTGAAGGACTTGGAAAAGACAGGTGTTTATAGCAAGGCTGAATGGAAGGTATGTGACTCAGCTTCTGTGCCCTGAAGGGCAGACTGAAGTCACCCTAAAGGTTGCTTGTGTAAGTTCCAGCAAAGCAGACTTAAAGGTCATATGTGATCATTTGCTGCTCTTGTTGTGTTTATGCAAATGAACAGGATAAATAATGCTGGACTTAATGCAGTCCCTTTAATGACAAGGAGGGTAATCTTAAGGAGAAAAATCACAATTCAAGGAAAATCACAATGCTCAGTGGTAGACTATAAAGTGGTGCAGCTAATTGTCTTTAAAGTTTGTTTTCATTTAAAAGTTAAACTAGGTCTGTGACATCATCAAAAATGCTTAATTTACAGACAAGAAGAATGTCAAACACCTTGCAACTGGATGTCTTCCCAATAAGACAGTCTCGTAGATTTAGAGACTGTTTTGTGTTATGCTGCATAAATTAATATGTGTGTTCTGCTTTCATAGGGCATAAGCCTATGATCTCATTACCTGAGTGACAGTCTGTACCTATAGACTTCACTTAATCCTGTCTGCATCGCTGCCTCCTGAGACTCAACTGTTTGGCGAACTAAGTGGTTGGGTTGGTGAAGTATGGGGTGGTCTTAGGACTTCACTTTAAAATTGTTTTCTCTTTTCTATCCTAATGGCTTGAACAGAAGGGGCCCAGAGGTCTTAGTGTGGGGTAAATCTAAAGTATTGCCCTCAGCCCAAACTAAGTATAGTAGGCAAAAGGGCTTTGGACAGGTGTGACATGCCTTGCACACCTTCCTCCAAAGAAGCCTTTTTTTTTTTTTTTTCTAATGTGGGACATTGAAAAATTAATCCCTGCTTTTTGTCATCTAGTGGTTATGGTTTCAATGATGCCTTTTAACCCTGTTGCCAAATCTGTTGCCCCGAGAATACAACAAGGATGCCAGCTTGTTAAACCAAGCATGCTGTTGCCCAGGGACAGCCAACCGACCTGGAGTCTGCATGATCCTTCCCATATGGGAAGACCACCCTCCCCTCTGCACCCCCACTCTTATTAGGGATTTCTGGACCCAAGGGTAGGTAGGACAATGACCGTGTCCAGCTTGAAGCAGCTAGAGGAGTACAAGACCTTCACCCCTTGTCCTTTATAAGATTATAATGGGTCTTAAGTCTGAGAGGGGGGAACTGTTACAGAGCAAGGGTCCCCCCCAATAAATAAATTTAAAAAAATTATCAGATAGTTAGGAATGGCTGATCACATAGGGACAAGGTAGATGAGGGAAGCATTTTTAATTCAGAAAATTTACTGATCAGAGCAAAATGTTTTAAGATTAACCTGTGATTAGGTTGTGATTTTCTGTTTGTACCTTTCACTATTCAGATAACAATACAGAATTAGAAGTAAGAATGCAGATAGTTGAGAGTGATAAAAAAAGGGGGGGGCAGTTCTTTTTTGCTTTTTTTCTGCCAGAATCATTGTTCTCACTATTTAATATCAAGAAAATGGCCTGTAGTTTATTTTCTCTGTTGACTACAAAGAGGAGTAGTAAGAGCCGTGTTTCCTGACATATCTTATGGCTTCTTATGAACAAATGAAGACTAATTGGTTGTTGTGTTTTGTTAATCCGTTAAAATAATCAACAAGTGACTGTTTTGTGGTCCATAATTGAAAGGTAAAAAGAAACACACTTCACTAAATAATCTCAAACAAATGTAGTGAAAAGATCAATTCAATTTTAATCTTCTAGACTACCGACTCTATGTTGGTACTATTTATTTGTGTAAACAGTTGTACAGAGGCGTGAAAGGGGTAATGGGGCCAGACAGACCTGGGTTTGGATCCAGCCTCTGATATTTACCTATTGTGTGCTGTTGGGCAAGAGGATTGACCTCTTTGGTTCACAATATTTCCATCTATAACATGGAGATAATCCTTCCTTACTATGATTTCTTAGAAGATTAAATGGATGTGTGCATGTAAGGAATCCAGATCACTATCAAGTAGTTTTTGCTTAATACATAGTATTTCTTTTCACCACCTCCAATAATTACAGTGACATTTGTTTTTGTTCTATTATTTTAAAAAAATTTAGGGCATAAGAACAAGAAGAGAAATTACAGTATCACAGAGAAAATAAAAGAAACATTGCAAAAGTAATAAATGATTTCCTTACAGTCAATCAACTTTATTAATTACATATATGTGTAGGTATACACGTGTGTGTGTGTGTGTGTGTGTGTGTGTGTGTGTGTGTGTGTGTTTAGAGAAATGGGAGAGGACGATGGAAGGGAGGAGGAGGAGAACTCATTTCTATATGTTTTAAATTATTAGGAAAGAAAAAGAAACTGAAATTTTAGAAAAAAGTACACTCAGCATGAAATATGCCAATCTATCATTAATATAACTTTTAGAGAAATAGAAAGTCATCATAATTTTCTTATATTTAACTTCATTCCATACAGCAACAGGAGTGTGTAAATAATTGAGATAATCCATCATGCCTACAAACTGTCTGGTTTTCCAAGCCTTTCATAACCCTGGCTTCATTTTGCTGATGATTCCTCATGTCCACTAATCAACAATATGTACATTTTACTTAAATACCCTCATCATAGTTCTACAAATGTACTAGATTCTTCCTGGATTCAGTTCCTTCAAACATTTTATTCCCTGGCCCGAAATATCTTTTGATTCTTCCTCTGTTTACCAAAATTCAATTTGCTTCATAAATCCAGCTCACTGTGTCTATAATATCATACCCAATTACTTCAATACTAGTTTCTCAAATGCTGATCCATGGTAAATTTTTCACTAACATAAGGGCAAATGAGAAAAAAATCTTATATGTTGGTCCATGAATATAAAGACCTGAATAGGAGGGTTCCGGTTCTCATTATTATCTGTCATGTTTGAGTTTCAAAAGTACATTAATATCTCAGGTTTTGGGGGCAGAAATCTAATTTCAAATATCTGTGTGCTGTCCCATTAAACTGTTGAAGTGTCCTGAAAATTCCATTATTGCAGCATTTCAACTACCTTTCCCAGTTTCTCATACCCAATAATGAAACAAAAAATGATTTCTCAGGACATGGATTCTGATTTTCCTTTTGTAACATATGGCCATACATTTATATCACACAATAAAACATTTAAAAATAGATAAAACTTGCATAATTTGCATAGACTCTCCTGACCTTTTTGTCAATTTCTTCAGGCTCTTTTATATTGTCTCCATTATAGATAGAATTTTTATTGTTTAGGAATCATACCTTGAGTTAACCTTGTGTAGAACAGACATCCAAACATTGCTTGCTGATTAGCTGGGATAAATCCTCATCTGATTGAACAGAAACACAAAATGATGTTTCTGTTAGAAGAAATCTTCATGAGGGCAATCATTTTATAGATGAAACATTCTGAAAATATTCAGCTAATTTAACAAAATACAAAGAGATAAAATATGCATTCTTTATTCAAATATTTCCTGCAGATTTATGAATTATTTATATCTCTATTATCTCTATGAATATTGAAATCAGAAATTATTTGTGCAGACTTAGGAGAACTTGCTACCCTCTGTACAAAGTGATCACACTTCAGTTTCTCCAAGCTTCACACCAAATTTATAATATACTATGCTTGTAGCAATAACAACAAAAAATTCTCCTGCTTTCTGGTGTATATCAGAAACCCTTCTTTTCTATTTCAAAAACAGTAAAAGCACAGCTATAAAGGTGAAACAGCAAGACCTTTGTTTATGAGGGAAAAGACCAGGTGCTTCATCCTCTTACCTTGCCATGGGCCACATATTTATGTGTTGAAAAGGAAGGAATCTTCTTCTTTTACACTAAATGTAAACCTTTGTACATATGCCCTATTTCATTTCCCCTTGTGTTAAAGTTGCTTCCACACAGTCAATTTGACCATTTTCACTCAACTAACTCCCATTACTTACATATAGTTAAAAACCAACTAATTTGTGCAGAATATTAAAGTCCAATGTAATGTTCATTCTTTATATAATTATATAAAGTTGCTTATAGTTTCATCTACATCAACAGTATATTCACCGTAATAATCCCCCAGATTTCTAAGAAATCCTTGCTTTATCCAAAAGGAAATTATGTTGGTTTTGACCTGACTCTAGGATGTGAAGCAAAGATCTTTCTGTGGAATATATTTCAGGGGAGCAGCTTAGAAACTTTCATATCATGGATTACTTTGTAGTGACTTGCTCTTTTTAACATCTATATACCAGGTTTCCATTTATTTACATTAAGAAAATTATTCTTTGTGTTGTCTTTTTTCAGCCAGCCCCAAGCCATAGGTGTCTCTGGGGACAACTGGCACAAGCACCACAAGACCAAGGGCAAGAGAAATCCCTGCCACAAGAAGCAAAAATATGATCTGGGATGCCCTGCTGCCGACACTGAGATTGGTCTCTGCCACATACACATAGTTCATGTGCAAGGAGGCAAAAAGAAGTACTGAGTCTTTAGGCTGGACATGGGCAATTTCTCCTGGGCTCAGAGTGTTGTAGGCACAACACATCCAACAACAAACTGGTCTTCACCAAGACCCTAGAAAAGAACTGCATCGTGCTCATTGACAGCACACCCTACCAACAGTGGTACAAGTCCCACTAGGCACTGCCCCTGGGCCACAAGACGGGGCCAAGCTGATTCCTGAAGAGGAAGAGATTTTAAACAAAAAATAAAGAAAATTCAGAAGAAATATGATGAAAGGAAAACGAATGCCAAAATCAGCAGTCTTCTAGAGGAGCAGTTACAGCAAGGCAGGCTTCTTGCGTGCATCATTTCAAGACCAGGCCAGTGTGGCTGAGCAGATGGCCATGCGCTAGAGGGCAAGGAGCTGGGGTTCTAGCTGAGGAAACTTAAGGCCTGGAAAGGCAAATAAATCCTCTTCCCTCCTTTCTTGAAAGCCCATGTTAAAAACAAAACAAAACATAACAAAAAAAATCTCATGTAATAAAGTGTTTATTCTCAGTGTAAGAAAAAAAATTATTACTTGAATGCAGAAAAATTGAATTCTTTTTTATTAAGGTCGTGTTTCATATAAAAAAATTTATACTGTTCTCTTGTAGAGTTTAATAAGGCTTTATGATTAATACAACTAAGATAGAAGTTAAGTTGTAAACAATATTAATCAATTAAATTGAACCTATTTATTATGAAAATTGTAATGACCTCTTTCCTTACTGTTGGAGAATCAAAAACTTTGTGAAGTTCTATACTAAGAAAAACAAGCTGTTCCATGTCTTTCCTGAAGTATACAGATGATTCATATGAAATAATTATTCTCAGCAGAGTCAAATGAAACACATAGTTTTTAAACTTGGAAGTAAGTCTTGGAATAAATGCTTCATGGAATTTGATGTTTAAATATCACCTTAATTTTATGTTATTGAATTTTTTAAATTATGGGTTGAAAAGAGAACTTATTCTCTTGAAATTGTAAAGAAACCAAGAATAATAAGATTGTCCCAAAATTTAACCAGGAAGCAAGCCCTGATGAAGTGTAAGATTTTGCCTCAATTGGAGACAAATGGTAAGGAATCAAAAGTGAGCTTCAAGAGTTGACCCGAGGCTTACAGGTAAGAAGATAAACTATTTCAGGTAGCAAAAGAAGAAGGATATAATAAGTTTAACAACCTCAAAATCAAATCAATATTTATTTACTTAGTATTTGCATTGTGCACATAGTATCTAAAAGAAAGCAAAGCAAAACAATTGGTTGGACGATAGATAATCTTCCTAATAGCATTGAAGGCCCTTTTATTCTCACCCTAAAATTTAGGAAGTGGAGTCTTGATTAGCTTTTTTCCCAAAGAGATACTAATTATAGCTAAGTGTTCAAAGGTGTTAAAGGAGAAAAAATGGATGCCAGGAATTTTATTTTATTTTTTTCCCTTTCTGCTGTCTTCAGTAGTTTATGGGGCTACAGGATTTGTCCAAATGTTATCCTTGCCCTACCTGATAAACAGCCAAGCTTAACAGTGGAATAAAGACATTACCAATATCTTTCCCCATAGTGGGGACTGACAACCATTATTAAAGAAACTTTTTTTCACTTATCTGGATAAAATATTTATGTTATGTTTTGAGAAACCCTGCAATAAAAACATAATGTTACAGAGTACAAAAATAGATTTTAAAGTCACTTCTATTGAAATTAATTTTCTTGTAAAGCCTTTTTTTTTAA
The DNA here is from genome assembly GCF_987537825.1 of Furipterus horrens. Classification (NCBI taxonomy): domain Eukaryota; kingdom Metazoa; phylum Chordata; class Mammalia; order Chiroptera; family Furipteridae; genus Furipterus; species Furipterus horrens. The sequence goes on along the minus strand of NW_028327174.1, from coordinate 75,672,004 downwards.
ATAAAATCTTTTATTTAAAAAAGAAGAAAGAAGAAAGAAAGGACAAGAGGAAATCTTGAGCAAGAAGAGGAGTTGTAAAGCTTTATTGATATCATAATAAGCTTAGAAAAATCCCCCTCCCCAAAATTAAACACAATTACAATAAAAACCATCAAAGAAGTTAAATTAAAATGCATCTATGAAGGAAGAGAAACTACATTTGGTGAAAAACATATTATTGTTCTCTATAGTATATAGGAAACAGCATTTCATTTTATCACGATACACATACACACACATACACACAAATATTCCTCTGGGTTCTTCTGGGATGCAAGGAAAATCTCTTAAAAACTACTAAAAAATAAGCTGAAGCAATAACTTATTCCAATACATGCTTTATGCCACTGGCCCAAGAGGTTACTGACTACCTTTTAGAAAACTTTTAAAACAAGGATTTAAGAAAGCCTTCTGGATGCCAAGAAAAATCATGAGTTGTTCTACATTTTGATAGCTAGAATTGTTGAATTAAAAATAAATAAATAAATTTAGTCAGACATGACTTACTAACCATTAGCTTTATTTTATAAATAAATGAAGTTAGTCAAGATTCATGAAATATATTTTTAAATAAGTTTGATTCTTAAAACCTAAATTTTTATGTGGCCATAGGAAACTCCATGAATTAATATGTGTGAGATAAAGTCAAAATGAACCAACACATTTTATTCTTCCCAATGCCAGTATTCTTCTTTATGTATTAAATCTTTCGCATAGGGCAATATTGTAGATACTTCATAATCTCAGGTAGGAAGCCCAAGCCAAGTGTTAGAGTAAGATAAAAGAGAAGAGAATTTTGTACATTTTAAATTACACAAAACTCAAGACCTCCTGCCCGTGGACCATAGAACCAGACCCACCCACTCATGTACTTTGCCAGTCAGCCCACTCAGAAGTTCTGGCTTAGCTGACTAGTGAAGGAATTTCCCTGTTAAAGCCATATATAAAGACTAGAAGAGGTTACTAATTCCTCAAATGTATGAATACCATGGCAAAGCTGCAAGCATCACAGAATTATCAGGGAAACATAACACCATCAAAGGAACAGAAAAGCAAAACAAAGCTCTAGAAAATCACAATGAAGAAATAAAAATCAAACTGCTTGAAGGCTTCCAAATAACCATCTTAAAGAAGCTCAGTGAACACATAAAACACAAATAGACACTAAATAAAATCAAGAAATAAATACATTAGCAAAATGAGAAGCTTAACAAAGAGATGACAACCATAAAGCAAAACAAATTCTGGAACTGAAGAATGACTGAACTGAAATATTCAATAGAGAGCCTCAACAGAAGACTCGGTCAATTAGAAGAAAGAATCAGCAAACTCAAAACAAATAATTTGAAATTATCCAATAAGAGAGACAAAAAATAAATTAAAAATCACAAAGAAAGCTTGCAAGACTTATGGAATGTCATCAAAAGAGCCACTATGAAGTTCCAGAAGGAGAAGGAAAAGACAAAGGGACAGAATGCTTATTTAAAGAAATAATGACTGAAAATTTTCAAATCTAGGGATGGAAATGAGTATCCAGATTCATGAAACCTTAAGAACTCCAAAAATGTTAAATCTAAAGAAGTCTACACCAAGACACAATATAATTAACTTATCAAAATCAAAGAATAAGAGATAACCTTTTAGTAGCAAGAGAAAAGTGACTCATCACATACAGGAAGTTCAAAGAGCTCAAAGAAAAAATAATGCCAGCAAAAAAATACTAAATCCAGCAAAACTATCCTTTAAAAAATGAAGGATAGATGTTCCCAGACAAACAGAAACCAAGGGAGTTCTTTACCACCAAATGTGCCTTGCAAGATATGCTAAAGGTAATTCATCATTCTGAAATAAAAGAATACTAAATAGCAACACAAAAGTATAAAAAAGATAAATTTCACTCATAAAGATAAATATATAAACAAATAGAGAAAATATAATATTGTAATGATCTTGCATAAATCAGTTTTAACCCTAGTATAAAATTTAAAAGAAAAAGGAATTAAGAATAACTATACCTACAAAAATATTTATGAATACACAATATAAAAAGAACTATACTCTGACATCAGTAACATAAAGTGTGGGGAAATATTAAAAGTGCAGCATTTTTTTTATGCAACTGAAGTTGTTATCAGCTTAAAACATTGTTATAAGAAGTTCTAATGCAGCCTCATGGTAACCAAACACACACACACACACGCACACAACCCTACAGTAGATACAAAAAGATAAAGAGAAAAAAATGTCTTCCAATCATCAAATCACAAAGGAAGGTGACAAGAGAGAATGAGAACAAAGAACTACAAAGCAGAAAATAACAAAATGGTGACAGTAGGTACTTATCTATCAATGATTACTCTAAATATAAACGTGTTAAACTGACCAAACAAAAGATTTGGAGTGCCTGACTGGATTTAAAAACAACAACAACAGAACAAGATCAAACTATATACTGTTCACAAGACTCAACTTTAGATTTGAGGATACTAATAGGCTGAAAGTGAAGAAATGAAAAAACAATATTCCATGTAAATAATGATCAAAGGAGAGTACAAGTGGCTACATTATTATCAAACAAAATAGATTTTTAAGTCAAAACTGTCACAAAAGAAAAAGTCAGTCAGAGCACCTAAATATAAAACAACTATTGACAGATCTAAATAGAAAACAGATTGCAATACAATAATAGCAGGAGACTCCAATATCCCACTTTAAATAATGGGTAGATCATCCAGACAGAAAAATCAATAAGAAAACAGCAGACTTTAAAAACACCACAGGCCATTTGGACCTAACCAACACACACAGAAATGTCCACTCAACAGTCTTTTCAAATGCACACAGAATATTCTCCAGGATAGACCACATACTAGGTCATAGAAAAAAATCTTAACAAATTTAAAAGGACTGAAATTATCTCAAGTATCTTTTTTGGCCAAAATGGAATATAATTAGAAATTAACAGCAAAGAAGAAAATGAAAAAAAATCACAAATGTATAGAAATTAAACAACATATTCTTGGACTGGACAACCACTGGGTCAAAGGAAAAAACCCAAAAAGGAAGTAGAAAATATTGCAAAACAATAAAAATGAACACACAATATACTAAATGTTACGGGGTATAGCAAAAAGCAGTACTAATAAGGAAGGTTGTAATGATAAAAAAAAACAAACAAACCTGTAATAAACAACTTATCTTTATATCTCAACATTAAAAAGAACAAAATAAGCTCATTCTTAGCCAAGGAAAGTAATAATATACATTTAAGCAGAAACAAATCAAAAGGTGAATAGAAAAATAAAAAAAATAACAAAAATAGCTATTTCTTAAAAAAATATAAAATCAACAAACACTATAGAATAAATTTTTAAAAGGGAGAGAAGAATCAAATAAATAATATCAGAAATGGAAGAAATGACATTACAACCAATGTCATAGAATTTTTTAAAAAAGATTATAAGGCAAGGCCCTGGCTGCTGTGGCTCAGTGGATTGAGCGTCGGCCTGCGAGCCAAGTGTCGCTGGTTCGATTCCCAGTCAGGGCACATGACTAGGTTGCACGTCAGGTCCCCAGTTGGGGGCACGAGTGAGAGGCAACCACACAGTGATATTTCTCTCCCTCTCTTTCTCCTTTCCCCTCTCTCTAAAAATAAACAAACAAACAAATAAATTATAAAAAAAAAATTATAAGGCACTGTTATTAAAAATTATATGCCAAAAACTTGGAAGAAGTGGATAAATTTCAAGAAACATAAAACCTATTAAAACTAAATTAAAAAGATATAAAATACCAGAACAGACTAATATCAAATAAGAAGAATTAATTAGTAATCAAAAAACTCCCCCAAAAGAAAACCCCAGGGCCAGGTGTCATCACAGGTAAATTCCACTAAGCATTTTTTAAAAAGTAATAGCAATTCTTCTTAAACTCTGCCAAAAAATAAAAAAAAAGAAGGATCACATCCAAACTTATTTTATGAGGCCAGTACTACACTGATACCAAAATCAGACAATGTCAACACAGGAAAACTACAGACCAATATCATTGATGAACATGGAAGTAAAAACCTTCAACAAAATATTAGGAAACTAAATTCAACGGCAATTAAAAGAAGAATGCACCATGATCAATTGGGATTTAATCCTGAAATGCAAGAATGATTCAATACATTAAATCAATCAACATGCTATGCCACATTAACAAATCACTTGCTATCTCAATAGATGAAGAAACAGCATTTGACAAAATCCAACACACTTTTGTGATTAAAAAACAAAACAAAACACTTAAATTAGGTATATAAAGAACTTATGTCAATACAATAAAGTCCATATATAAAAAGTCCACAGTTCTAATTGTTCAGAAACAGGGATTTTCCTATGAAATCTACGACAAAGAAAGAATGCCTACCTACTTTAACCACTTCTCTATCAACAATAGAAGGCCTAGTTAGAGCAATCAGGCAAGAAATAGAAATAATGGGCATCCAAATCAGAAAGAAAGAAGTAAATTCATCTCTGTATGTAGCTGACATTATTTTACATGCTGAAAACCCTAAATGCTCCGTCAAAAAATTCTGTTATAATGACTGAATTAAGAAAAGTTTCAGGATACAAAATCAGAATACAAAAATCAGCCATGTTTCTATATAATAACAATAAACTATTCAAAAAGGAATTTAAGAAAACAATTACACTTACAAAAACATCAAAAATCTGCTGTGGCTCTGTGGATTGAGTGTCAGCCTGTGAGCCAAGTGTCTCTGGTTCGATTCCCAGTCAGGGCACATGACTAGGTTGCACGTCAGGTCCCCAGTTGGGGCGCAAGTGAGAGGCAACCATACAGTGATGTTTCTCTCCCTCTCTTTCTCCTTTCCCCTCTAAAAATAAAAATAAAATAAACAAATAAATAAATTATTAAAATAAAAAAACATCAAAAAATAAAATATGTAGGATGGCATTTATTCTTTGGGCCCTTAACAAGATGAGAGAAATAAGTGAAACTTGAATTACTGTGATAAAAGTATCCAAGCTAATATTGGGCTACTTCACTGCTTCATTATCCTCTGTATTCAGAATGACAACTGTCCATGCATTATAACAATAAAGAAGAAATAATATTTGACCTAAAAATTAATAAAATAAAATAAAATACTTAGGAACAGATTTAACTAACAAAATGAAACACTTATACAGTAGTCCCTTGCTATATCATGGTTCACTTATCACGGCCTCACTGTATCATGGGATTTTTTAAATATTATATTTAATTATTTATCACAGGTTTTTCATTATATCGTGGGATTTTGTGGTAGTGTATACATATGTTGTTAAAGTTACATAGGTTTGAGAGTGTAGAATAAATTTAAGGTTCCTACTTCGCGGGGGTGGGAGGTCTGGAACATAATACCCTCCATAAGTGAGGGAATACTGTACACTAAAAACTATAAAAATGGATGAAAGAAAATCAATCAGAATCAAATAAATGGAAGAACATTCATGTTTTTAAATTGGAAGAATTAATATTGTTTAAATATCCATATTACCCAAAGCAATATACAGATTCGATGTGATTGCTATCAAAATCCCAATATATTCTATTTACAAAAAACAAATTAAAAGTCCCAAGGGGAAAAATTGGGACAACTGTAATAGAACAATAAAATATTTAATAAAAATTAAAAATAAAAAAATCCTAAAATTAATATGGAATCATAAAATGTCCCAGATAGCCAAATCACTTTTGAGCAAGAAGAACAAAAGTAGAGGCATCATACATATAGTTCCTGATTTCAAAATAAATTACAAAGCAACAGTAATCAAAACAGTATGGTACCGGCATTCAAAAATGTATAGACCCATGGAACAGAATAGAAATCCCAGAAAGAAACCCATGCAATACAATCATTGGATCTTTGACAAGGGTATCAAAGATACAAATGAGAAAGAATAGTCTCTAATAAATTGTGTTAGGAAAACTTGATATCACAGCCAAAAGAATGAAATCAGACCCTTATTGTAAACCATACACAAAAATAAACTCAAAATATATTAAAGACTTAAGGTAAGACCTATAACCATAAAAATCCTAAAAAGAAACCGTAGGAGAAAAGCTTCTAAACATTAGTTTGGGCAATGATTTCTTGTATATAACACCAAAAACACAGGCAACAGAAGTAAAAATAAATAAGTGAAATACTTCAAAATAAAAATCTTTAGCACAGCAAACAAAAGAATCTACAAAATGAAAAGGCAATGTATGAAATAAAAGAAAATGTTTGCAAACCATATACCTGATAGTTAATATCCAAAATATATAAGAAATTCATATAACTCAATAGTAAATAATGATAATAATAACCCCATTATAAAGCGGTGAAAGGAACCGATTAGACATTTCTCCAAAGACATTTAAATAGCCAAGAGGTATTTGAAAAGGTGCTCAAAACAGTGATCAGAGAAATGAAAATTAAAGCCACCATGAGATATCACTTAATACCTGTTAGCATAGCTATTATTTTAAAGGTAAATATTACCAAGAATGTGGAGGAAAGAAAACCTTTTATTTTTCATTTATTTTATTTTATTGTTGTTCAATTACAGTTGTCCCAATTTTTCCCTTGTTGCTTTATACACGCTGGTCAGGGATGTAAATTGATGCAGGTACCATGGAAAACAGTTTGGAGGATCCTCAAAACATTAAAAATAGAACTATCATGTGATCTAGCAACTCCACTTCCAGGTATACATCCAAAGAAATTAAAATCATGAACTCGTAGTGATATCTGCACTACCATGTGTGCTGAGTGTAATTAACTATGGCCAAAACATGGACACACCCTAAATGCCTACCAACACATGAATGGATAAAGAAAATGTGGTATTAACATACAACAAAATATTATTCAGCCATAAAAAAAAAGAAAATTCTGTCATTTGTTACAACATAGATGAACCTGAAGGACATTATGCTAGGTGAAGCAAAATAAGCCAGATATAGAATGACAGATACTACATGATACTATTTATGTGAATAGTCTAAAATAACCATACTCATAGAAGCAGTGTACAATGGTGGTTGCTAGATGCTGGGGGTGGGTGGAAATGGGGAGATACAAGTAAAGAATACAAAGTGTCATTCATACAACATGAAGAAGTCCTAGAAATCTACCTGTACAGCGAAGAACCTATAGTTAACAATACTGTACTGTATACTTAAAATTTTGCTAAGAGCATGGGCCTTATGCTATGTTATAATAATGATAAAAGAAGGTAGGAAGAAACTTTTGGAGTTGGTTTCACAGACTTGTACTTATTTCCAAACTCATTAAGTTATATTTATTAAATACGTACAGCTTTTTGTTTAAAAAAATAACTACACAATCCTCTATTTAAGATCACAATATTATATTTTTATCTATTCTGATTAAGAAAGTATAAAATAATACACAGCTACTAAGAATGTATGTTTTAACAGTGACATGTACAAAATTTTTTAATAATATGTATATTGTAAGATATTTTCAATACAATTACCTTTAAAATTTAGTAAATTTATGGGCCTCTGAAGACCAACAATAACTGCTGTAATAAATTTGAGGCTACATGCTGTGGACTATGAATTTGGAAACTTGGTTTTCTGTTCCCAGTGAGTGGTACACATGGTTGTTGAAAGAGATATTTCCTGCCCTTGTCAGTGTGGCTCAGTTAGTTGGAGCATTGACCCACAAACCAAAAGGTCGCCGCAGGTCCAATTTCCAGTCAGGGCAAATGCCTGGGTTGCGGGTTCAGTCACCAGTTGGGGTGTGTGCGAGAGGCAACTGGTCAATATTTCTCTCTCTCATCAATGTCTCTTTCCCTCTCTCTTTCCCTCCCTTCCCCTCTCTCTAAAATTAAAAAGCATGTCCTTAGGTGAGGTTTAAAAAAAAAAAAGGAGAGAGATATTTCCTATGGTTTCCTTAGAATTTTATGATTCTACGACTAATGAACACTAATTTGGTAACTCACAATGTTATTGTGAATTTAGGATGCATTAATACATGTATGTATCAGAACAATACTTCTTTATTCTCCTTTTACTTGACCCTTCTGCAGTATACAATGGTCAACATTTCCTCCTTTTTGAAATTCTTTCTGTGCAGCTTTCAGGATACAATTTCCCTCCTGCTTCTGTGATTCTCCTCCTCTGTATTACTTTGCAATATTGAAGTTCCTACAGCCTTCTTCTGATCTCTCTTTGCAATCAGTCATATCATAAAATACATTACATCTTGTTGGAGGAAAAAAACAAACAGATCCCCATTAAACTATAAGCTTTTCTTTACTCAGAAGGCCAGGAGCTGTTGCTGGAAAGAAGGAATTTATAAGTTCTTATCAAGAAAGTCATCTGAAGTTCAGCTAGTTTCAGGAATAGCTGGTCAAAATTGGCTCTCACAGAGGAAGAGATTGTTCTTATGGTTTAACAGTCATGGGTTTGGCATTTTGATTAATCAAGAAGGTGGAAGAAACAGTTAGAGGTAAAGGTCAAGTTCAGGAGTGTGTTGGAGGAACCACAGCAGTTACCAAGGGCATTCGAGGGACATCATCTTCCAGGTTTCTTTCAATTTGGGTATTATAACCCTCTTAAGGACCAATAGTTATTGCTTCCATTATTTGTTTTTATTTATTTTTAGTTGTTTATTACAATGAAATATTAAAATTTAGGCAGAAATTTTGATTTTTTATTCATTTTAATTTTAAAATAAAATTAAGTTGAGATGATAATAATTTTATTTCAGACATATTTTAAAATCACTTTCATGGAAACTAGTTGTTTTTTCTAAAACGATATTATTGTAAAATTGAGATGCATCTTATGTATTTCCGAAGCACTGGATAATTACAGTAGTTCTTAGTCACCTGCTAAAGACAATTAGGAAGAGTAGAAGTTGGATTGTAAGGACTTCATTGGTCATGAGAAAGTAGGGCAAGTACGTGTAGGGCTTTATGTTAAGAAGTTGGATGGGGAAGGGAGGGAAAAAGACAGAGTAGTAATTTAAAGGATCAAATGGGAATCTTTTGAAGTAGAAGGTTTTATTCATGTTATTAGGCAAAAGGAAAAAGGTTGAATAGATAACTTGATGGAGTACTGTCTCAATATATGTAGGACATGATATAAACAAGAACACAGATAAGAAATGATGCAATCTACATTCGATGAACTTAATCTCAGGAAGCTGGAAGTAAATCATTTGCTAAAAGTGAGACAACTGGGGAAGGGGTTTGAATCTTTGGGATATTTAGGAAGTGAAGATTAGCAACAGATGTTGTTTAGAGCCCTCTTCGGAGTCTCACTGACTGGCTCAAGCTGTGTGTTGACTGCCAGCTCCTGGTAAATAGGGAGCTGATTGAAATAGACAGTAGGAACCTTTTCACAGTCTAGGAAAATAATGTGTCAAGCAAATTAGTAGAAGTCTAGCAATGAAATATCAAACTTGTAAAACTGTGCTCAAATAAACATTGCAATAAACAATTATATTCATATCCACCGATTCTTATGTTTTAAACCAATGCAAGATGCTCATGATCCTAAGACATGTGGCACATGTTCTATTCTTGCCAATTTCTGCCAGATGTATATATATATTTGAAGAAAGAGACTACATTTCTTCCATGTTTGATAGCTTCCACAAATCATTATGCCACATTAATCTCCCACCAAACACACACACACACACACACACACACACACACACACCACTGATTTTATTTTATCTTGGCTTTTGTTTAATAAGTTTAAAATGTACCACCTGGTGAGTTATAGCTGCATATATGTACATCTATACAGGACAATATATTAAGTAATACTCTAAGAGCTAAGCTAGGGAGACTACTCAAAAATGTTGCAGAATTAGAATGAATAATATCTTACTGAAAATATGACTAGCACACATTCAGGTATAAATATACTAGGAACAGAATGCAGAAATGTGATTTAGAATAACTCCAGTTAATTCTGGAAGGAGTCACATAGAAAAAATCAACAGATTTTTTAGAAGGAATAAGTATGACAAAAGATTAAGGCACAAATACGGTGAAGAAAACTTGAATTGGGATTCAAAAAGATGTGAAATGTATTTTGCACTTCCTGTAATGTTCTGAGACACAGAGCTCATCTTTAGACATTGAGGTATAAAGGGAGAGTAGTAGATTTCCTTTATGGTTAGCCTAGCTCATTATGAGCCTTTAATTTAATTCCTCCAAAAACCTGAAAGGGAGGTCACTAGGGAATCATGTTTATAGTATCCATTACCTCTATGTCCAAATTTTATTCAATTTGTTATATACTTGACCCAAGCCTCTCTCTCCTAAGTTTCTCGCCCCTGCAACTATAAAATTGAATAAGGAATTCTAGTTCAAATTGAGCCAATTTTTAAAAATTCTCTAACAATGAATAAGCAGATATGAGCCAACTATCTTCCACAAAATATATAGGCCAAGAAATAGAAGTGGTCAACACTAAGGGTAAAATAATACAAAAGGTATACAGAGGTAAACTATAAGATTTCCATAGTTTAGACAACTTCTTATTGCAATCCTTATTTTTGAGACTTGAGAGCTTTCCTACCTTTGAGTTCATGATGTGTCTCTGTCTTACACTTTATTATAATAAATTTCCTCCATTCTTGCTGTTGTTGAAGTTGCTTTCTCATACTTGTAATCAAGAGTCCTGACCAATCTAGGGACAACTGAAAATCTAGTAAGGTAGAACTTTATATCCAATTAAAGATATGCCCTTCAGATAAGTCTCTCTCTATTCATATATATATATATATACCCCAGCAAGGAAAAGTACTGGATTTGTTTGATGTAGTAGCACATAGATTAAATGCATTATGTTGTTTGACCAAATGGTAACATTAATTCAATTATAAAAGCACATGGCTACTCCATGAGAAGATTCCTCTTCAGACCATTAAAAGATCCTGACTTGGCATTCTGAATGTACATACCTACACACCTACACACACACACACACAAACACACACACACACACATTCTGAGTATAAATATAAATATTCACACATAAATACAAAAAGAATGGTTCACTGGGATGGTTTGAGGGGTGGATCTGATTTCTTGATGATATAATCACCATTTATTGCTTCCACTGAGTGTCAAATTGTAAAGACAGGCTCAGCAGGCTTAAACACCAAAGTAGGTTTCACATGAGTTTTTTGATATCTCTCTCCTTGGAGGCCATTAGGAAGATTGACAAATACTTCTGGAAGAAGTGCTCAAAATTATGAATAATCAAGGAAGTGGCTAAAGCAGAGTTGATACAATATAAAAATATTTTATAATATTTTCTTCTACCGTTCCTTAAAGTTTATGGTAACTCCTATCTATGAAGTATTACTATTAGTAAGTATTATTAATTTACTACAAAAATTTGGGAAATTTTAAAATCAGAATTTGCTGTTTCTTGTATGATAACCTGTTTTTGTCTATTATATAATAATGCTAAATAAAAAAAAGAACTTAATATAAGCATGCCAAGCATTGTGCTGAGTTCTTTCATTTTACTTAGTTTTGATGGTAATTTATTAACTTTTCACTGTTCATATAATCAACAATTGCCCTGTGAAATAGATAGATGCAGGAAATAATACTTAGATTAAATGGCCTGCTTGCACTTTGCAGGCAGTTCAGTCTGACCACAAAGCTCTCACTTATCTAACCACTCTGCTATGTTGCCATTATTCATTTTATAGCTCTGCACAATTAGAATTCATTTTGATAAAAAGACATATGACTTTGACCTCTACATAAAGCAAAGTCCTACAAACTTTTCCAACTTCAATGTAAATTAATGAAGTGGAACATGTTGTGTCCTATTCAGAATTCATGGCATTCATTTTTGGTATCTTAGCTTTGTTTACCCTCTGCTTTTTGTGCTAAAGCTGTTTCTCATCTTCAGCCAGGTTTTGGTAGCAATAAAATCAATCTTTTTGAGGCCTTTCTCAAAGAAACAATTGGGAGTTAAGATACTGAAAGATGCATTTAAGTCACATAGTGTTTTCCATCCCTTCTCTTTTGCCTTCAAAGATAGAATCCAGCCATATAAGGACTTCCACCTCTTGAAAAACAAATCTATTCTGACTCAGTATATGCCAAAAGAAATATTCTTCTAACACATCCATTTTCCTCTTCTAAAATATTACTTTGAAATGCCAGCCCATACTTTCCAGACAGCATAAACTACTGTAAAAATCAAAGGGAATTTGGTGTTTTCCATCTGAACAACACACTCAATGTCCAATTTTTGTGCTTCAGTTTTGGATATAGGGAATTGAATATTCTGTATATTCCTTCCTTGTAATTCAAAAAGGAATGTCTAACAGCACAGATATTCTCTCTCTCTCTCTCTTTTTTTTTTTTTGGATGGAGAGACAAGATATGGGGGTGGGTGACCATTGTTCCAGTGGCAGAAACTACGTGCCATTAAGAACATTGTACATAATTCATGGAATTCCACTTTTACTTTGCAAATGTGCCAAAAAATTCCAGTTCGGTGCTCATTAGCCAGAGAGAGAAAAAATGCTTCAAGAAGTATTTTTAATTCTCAAAGCATTACATTTCACATCTCTTAAATCTATATCAATATTTACTTTATTTATTGATATAGCTCCTATAAAATGCCTCCATTTAGTTGATTGCCTTGGTTGACTTTGATCCTGATTTAGCTAAATTCCAGTCTTTTTTCTTGACGTCCGGAATAAAACTCTCATGCATTTTGCCCCACTCAGAGACCTGACAGGTCATATTTCAATATCATTTCATGCAGCTTAGTGTTAAAGAAATCTGTCACTCTGAGAATGATGCTGTTTATTCAAGCTTCCAGAAAAACTTAAAGACTCATGTGTTTCATGTGACAATAATACAAATGGGAAACATCATGGATAGCAAACAAAAATATTTGATTATAGAAATTATTGAACCATTTCTTACTCCCTCTCCCTAAGCAACAAATAAACAAAGCCAAATTATTTTTTTAACGAGCCAAAGAAGTTGGATAGGCTTTACTGGACAGGTGAAAATGACAGATTTCTGGGGGTAAAGAAGAGACATGTGAATAAATGATAAAATCTGATCCAGATAATGGGAACAAATTGGTTGCTCAATTAAGACAAAGGCTCAAACACAAGAGAAGCAGCACTCATGGGGAATGCAAGAAACAGGGGAAGGGTCCAGTCAGAAAGATGAAGCCAGTGAGGGGAGGAGAAAGAACATGTAAGTGACTGTGGTTTGCCAGGGATGGGTAATACTTAGGAAAGGTCTTAGATGGCATGACTGGTGGGCAGTAGGTTGGGTCAGAACTACCCCTTCCATAAGGAAGAGATGCATGAGGTTAATTGTAGCAATAGGAAAGAGGATCTTCTAACTGACATACAGTTTGTAGTTTGTTGAGTTTCACTCTGATGTCCAGATCCTCTTCCAAGGAGGAGAGGATTCTCTATGGGACAGTGTTAGTTCAGACCTATGTGTAGTTGAAGTAGTAAAAATAGCACCTACATATTTCAAGCACTGAAATTCTGGACTTTAAAAAGTGAATTTCTTAGAAATGATATGGAGTTCCTGGATGGCACATCAGTTATTGAGAAAAGACAGGAAGCATCAAATTAGCCACTTGAGAGCAAAGATCATAAAAGATAGACAAAAAGAAGATGGAAGTTGTGAGATGCCCCAAATCATCTCTATGCACCCCATTCCACTGCCACATTATGCAGGGTTTTTTTTTTTTTTTGGAAACAGAAGGAAGAATTTTAAGGAATTCAGGTTCAAACTAATCTTGTTATTAATTTAGGTATGTACTCTTCCCCAACAGCAGTAGACATGAGAAATTGCAGCATTACTGGGTTTCCACCTACACAGAATCTAACATTCCTTAATGGTTCAGAATTTAAATACCTAAGTTGTCTATATACTGCACATAGGGAAGCTCAGTCAGTTCCTTTACATGGTTCCCAAACCTCCCTGTTGCTTATCTAGCTCTTCTGAATGGCTGAAGGATTATTTTAGTCTAGCTTAGTCCCCTCTTAATGCAGTTGATGAATCACACCCTAAATGAAAAGACAGATTATTTTCCAGGCTTCTTTAGGAGCCAAAGATCCAAGGCATCTTTGTAGCTTGATTGTCACATTTTCAGAGGGACACTCACTCCTACTCTAATGTCCAATGGAGAGACAAAACCTGAACTGCTCTGAGCTTTCTGATCTCAATTCTCTCATTGTCTATATGGGGTGGAGCAGGGTGTGGAGGGAGCAGGAGGAGGCAGGAGAGGCAAGAGGTGGAACCAAAGGTGCAAAAGGCTACTAATTAAATTTTTCAGTACTGTGAGGGTTAAGTCACTTTTAAATCCATGGGGTTTCAGGGGAATAAGGCAGAGATTTGGACATTAAATTGTAGCTTCGTTCGTGAGAGATGACTGAAGAACTGATAGCTAATTTTCTCTGTCAGTATATAGATATGTCATAAAAACAAGCAGACTGAAGCAGAGTTTCCAACAAAAAGTCTAGAAGCCAGAAAACAATAGAATAATGCTACATGGTTCTGAATGAAAATACTTTTATCTAGAACTATGTACTAAAGTAAACTTGCACCTGGAAAAGGAGATAAAATAAGGACATTTCAAAGGAAAAAAATGAGCATTTACCTCCAATAGGCCTTCAATAAAGAAACTTATGAAAGGAAACTGAATCAAAAAAAAAACAAAACAAAACAAACAAACAAACAAAAAAAGAAACTGGTGACCAAGAAAGCCATAAATTTGTGACTGAATATATGCAAACGGTAACTGTATAATGCAGTGACTTCAGTAATAATTTAGGAAGTAAAAACCAGGAGTGTTCTTGTGGAACTAAAATACTGGAAAATAATACTATGTAAATTGGAAATCTGAAGCAAGTAATAAACATCAAAGCATACTGAATTGTTCAGAAGAAACAGAGAAATTGATTAACTTTAGAATTTGTTAAGTATACATGTTAAATTTTTTTAAAATGAATATTAAGAATAAGACAAAGTATAACTTTCAAGTCAGTATAGAAAACATAATATAAAAATATCTCAATCATTCCAAAGTAAGCCACTCTAATATTAAAAAAAAGAAAAAGCAGGATAAATTGAAAGCTAAAAGTATCTATTAGAAAAAAATACAAGTATATTCAAATATAAGTAATTTATCAGTTAAAGGTAGATATTTTCAGATTATGTTAAAATATTCTAGCTATATTGTTTAAAGAGACATAATTAACACATAAGAACCCAGAAATATGTTTAAAAATCAGTTTGTTAAAATTAAGTATAGATTTATTATTATCAAAAAAAATAGACTTAAAGGTTTAAAAAAAGAGAAAGACATTGCTAAAGTAGAGCATGTAAAATAATTTAATAGTTTAATTCCCTAGGAAGACATAACATAATTCTAAATTACTTTGTACTTAATATAAAACCAAAATGGACATAAAGAAAAAAGTGAATGAATTACAAAAAGAAATTGACAAAGTTAAATTACATTAAGGTAACTATATGCACTTGGATGCAGAAAATATTAAAACATCTTTTTTAGGAATTGAAAAATCAGTAGACAAAACAAGTGTGTGAGCTTATAGAAGATAAAACCAATAGGATAAAAACACACAGCCATATACATACACACATAAAGAAAAGCATTGAAAAATGGGAGAATATATATGTTTCAGGAACAAGTGGGACATTTATGATAATAGACCACAAATTAGGCTATAATTAAGCCTTAACAATATAAAGACTCTAAAATCAGGAAGTGTGAGTTTGCCACTCACCCCAAGTTTTTTGTCTGTTTTTCAATCATGGTTTCCTTGAAAGCATTAACATATAACTCACAAACACAATGTGAAGGTGGAAAAAACAAGAGTTCAGAGGGACATATGCAGTATCGTACCATTCACACAAGAGTTGCACAGTAAAAAGCTGCATTTGAAGTTTTGAAATTCAAGAGATGCTACCTCTTAGATTCAGTGGGTGAAGAATAGGAGAAGACCAGGAACACTCAGCTTTATTGTGCTGTTTTATTTCTTTTTCTTAAAGTATGTTTTATTGATTATGTTGTTACAGTAGTTCCAATTTTTTCCCCTTTGCTCCCCTCTGTTCAGTACCCCTCTTCCCTCCAGCAACCCCACCCCCTTAGTTCATATCCATAGGTCGTGTATATACATTCTTTGACTTCACCCTTTCCTATATTATCCTTAAATTCCCCCTGTCTATTTTGTACCAAACAATTATGCTTCTTAATCCCTGCACCATTTCCCCATTTCTACCCCTTCCCCCTCCCAGCTGATAACCCTATAAATGATCCCCATACCTATGATTTTGTTTCTATTCTGGTTTGCTTAGTTGGATTTTGTTTTTATTTTTTAGATTCGGTTGTTGATAGTTGTGAGTTTGTTGTCATTTTAGTGTTCATAGTTTTGATCTTCTTTTTCTTAAGTAAGTCCCTTTGACATTTCATATAATAATGTCTTGGTGATGATGAACTCTTTCAGCTTTACCATATCTGGGAAACACTTCATCTGCCCTTCCATTCTAAATGATAGCTTTGCTGGATAGAGTAGTCTTGGTTGTAGGTCCTTGCTTCTCATAACATTGAATACTGCTTGCCAGTCCCTTCTTGACTGCAAAGTATCTTTTGAGAAATCAGCAGACAGTCTTATAGGCACCTCTTTGTAGGCAACTCTCCGCTTCTTTCTTGCTACTTTTAGGATTCTCTCTTTATCTTTCACTTTTGGCATTTTAATCATGATGTATCTTGGTGTGGTCCACTCTGGGTCCAACTTGCCTGGGACTCTCTGTGCTTCCTGGATTTGTATGTCTATTTCCTTCACCAAACTTGGGATGATTTTTTTCACATAAGCTTTTAATTTCTTCTCTTCCTCTTCTCCTTCTGTCACCCTTATGGTTCGTATGTTGGCACATTTAAAGTTGTCCCAGAGGTTCCTAAGCCTCTCCTCGTTTTTTTCAATTCTTGTTTCCTCATTCTGTACTGGTTGACTGTTTTTTTTTTTTGTTTGTTTGTTTGTCTTTTACCTTATGTTTCAAATCATTGATTTGAACCCTGGTTTTCATCCCTTCACCACTGGTTTTGTGTGGATTTTCCTTCGTTTCACTTAGCATAACCTTCACTTCTTCTCTTATGTGTTTGCCATAATCAAGCATATCTGTCAAGCCTGTGAGCATTTTTATCACCAATGTTTAAAATTCTGCATCTGTTAGGTTGGCTATCCCCTCATCTGTTAGCTTGGCTATCTCCTCCTCACTTAGTTCTCCCACTGGAACCTTGATACTTTCCCTCTTTTGGGCCATACTTCTCTGTCCCCTCATCTTGACAGTCTCCTGTGTTTGTTTGCCTCTGCATCCCAGGTAGAGCTGTTGCTCCTGTTACGTTGTAAGGGGTGGAGCCTTAGGTATTCTTCAGTACAGGGCAACCTGTTTCACCATGTTGTGGCGCTGTATGTGGGGGAGGGGTCTGAGAGGGAACAATACCGCTTGCCCAGCACTCATCCCTTTTCAGGCACTTCTCCCACTTCCGTATGGAACTGGTGCCGCCTCTCTAACTGTTGCCCTGGCTGTTGTTCCCAGAGTGGATGGGTCTTCGGACATTCTAGGAATGTGGGGGCCCTTTAAACAAGCAGACTCTGCTGAGAGACTGGCAGTTTCTGCCTCCACAACAACCCTCACTGGTCTGCACAGTCAGAAGTAACGAGGTTTGATTTTCCCCAGTGCTGGGACCCTGGGCTGCAAGGTCCGTCGAGGAGCTGGAAATGCTCCCCAGGTGTCCCTCCTCACTTTTTGAAATGTATGACTGAGCTACCACCACTGCTGCCACCACCTCACTGCGTCTTCTCTGCCCCAGCTCTGCCCCTCCTAACTGATTATTTCTTCTTTATATCTTAGTTTGTTGGACTTCCATGCAGTTTGATTTTCTGGAACTTCTGGTTGTTTCTAGTTTTGAGGTAGTTGTGGTCCTTCTTATTTGTGGAGGGAGACGCAGTGTGTCTGTCTATGCCTCCATCTTGACAGGAAGACAATAAGAACTGTTTTATTTCTTAAAGCTAGTACTTCCACAAGTATTCAGTATATCATTTTCATGCCGTCTTACATGCCTAGAAATTTATAATCAAAAATAAACTAAGAAATAAATAAATGCTCTATATATTTCTTATTGTGAAATAATATAGTTTGTAACAACTTAGCTTTCTTGTAAAATAGATATATTGGTTCAATACCTCAAAAACAAAAAGAGAACAATGGAAGCTAATTTTATTATTGAGGATATAAAATTCAAAAGGTGAACTAAAACTATGTAAAAGTAAAATCAGCAAAACTGACAACTGCAGAGTATTATGTCCTTGAAAGTATTTGCAGAAATCTGGCATTATGTGTTTTCCCAGACTGTATTATGCCATGTGTTAATGGAAATTCTTGGTGAAGTTTAAGGAATATTTCACATTGTATCTCATCCGGGAGAGACATGAGGCACATACTGCATGAAATGGTTCTGGGAAACCAGCTGTTAAATAAATGTTTGATTTTATTTAATTTCAAGTTTCCCAAACTCATTTGATTATAAACCCTTCTAAAGAATGCCTAGTAGCATACTTTAAGGAGATTAATATTTCACTGAACATAGTTTAGAATATATTATAATAAACTTTTATTTTCTAGAGTCATAACTAAGTGAAGAGTACATTACTTTAGCTATTTATATTTACTTTATATTAAAAGTAAAGTGTACTCAGTCATTCTTCAGGTAAAAATACCCAAATAATATTTTTTCTTCCTATGCCTATTGTCATTTTTGTTGTTAAAATTAAAAGAGTGTTCTAAACACATAAAAAGACTGGTTAACAATTAGGCATTTATTACCTATTTAATAAACAGCAGATACATTTCTACTCAAAATATTTTATTATATTTTACTTTTCACTAATTGCAAAAGCAAACCATAGAAAAGTAATCAAATCCAAAATTAAAAAAAATAAAACTATTTGAAATTCAGCTAAAACCAATATTATTGTCATAAAGGTATGATGGACCTCATTAAATATACTTTTTCTTAATATACATTTTCCAAAGGCCTTTGTCAAGTGAAAATCCCCTCCCTCTTTCTAATAACCTGATTTCTATTCTTAAGATAATTTAATCTTCTCTGAAAGCCAGTTTCCATGTTTTAAACTTGTCATCTTAGATTTAATCAATTTTAGTTCATCATGTGGGTTAAGTGAGCTCAATATCAAAGGCAGAGTCAAAAGTGAAATGTCTTCAGTCAGGCTTTCAGCATTAAGGTTAAAATTCTCCCACACTAAAAGAGCAATTCAAGATCACCTTGATCAATACTGTAGTCCTTTTATTGACTGCCATAAAATGGTATCCAGCAATATATGTCCATCATTATTGTGTAACCTTCATCTCATTCATGCATTTCATGCATTTATGCACTGATTTATTCATCCATTCAACTAGAAATGCCATCCATTTAACTAAAAGTAAAGATATATGCTCACTCTTCAAACTAAGCAGGATTATACAGGCTTGGGTATAGCATGGTAAATGTGTAGAAAAAAGAAAGGGAGGGAGAAAGGGAGGAAGGAAGAATTTACTATCTCAGTTTGGTATTGGCTCTCAAGTCGAAATTATAGCAACTAAAGCCAAATACAATTTCATTAATGCTATATTTAGTTCAGTGAAATATTATTTTGTTCAAACAGAATATGGTTGAAAGTGATACTAAATATCCAGAGTCCAGGAGCAGTGCTGTTTTCACAGAAACCTGGAAGAAGACATTCCTGTCTAGGCCCCTAGAGAATCAGAAATGGGCCTACACTCTGCTACAGTCTCTCCCTATCCCAGTTCTTGAACAGTATTGCTGAACAGTCTTGCTGGGATGCATGCCTGTCAGTGCTCCAGGAGGCAGACCCTACATGGACCTGTGTCATCTCCAGTCTCTTTCAACTATGGTTCACAATCAGTTAGGCCCACCCAGAGACCCACCAGAATACATGCCCACCTACACCCCTAGAGATTATCCTGCCAACCTCAGTCTGACTGCATATCCTAGAATAGCCCTCTAAATCAGCTGCTACCCCTTCCAGCCTTGGTCAGGAAACAGTCCTGTCCATCCAAGGGCCTGGCAAGAGACAAGTGCATCTTGCCTCAAGAGCAATGTCTGCAGAACTCAACCCTGACCATGGATCCAAAGTAGCCTGGGACTCAGCTTCTGCTCTTCTCAGTCATAGTATGGATCTAGTCCTTCCCACCCAGGGATGCATGCACTGACCTGACATGTCTACACACCTAGTAAAAGCTGGCTGTATGAAGACCTAACTTCAGACCTTTGTCCCCATGCCACTCTACTGAATAAGATCCTGGAAGTGGTCCCTTACACATAGAACCAGGCATGATACATGAAAGCCTGAGAACTCTGTAACAATCCTGCCAACTGCTGATTCCACTGCAGAGTCAACAGAAGCTTTATTTAATGCAAATATTAACTAAAGGGAGAACTGAGGGAAGAAACAAATAGCAATACAATAATAATAGGGGAATTCATTATCCCACTTTTGACACTGGATAGAATATCCAGACAGAAAATCAATAAGGAAACAGTAAATCTGAATAACACTATAGATCAAGTCAGCCTAACAGACATATATATAACATTCCATTCAACAGCACCAGAATACACATTCCTCTCAAGGGCACATGGACCATTCTGATATACAGCATATGTTAGGTCAAAAAGAAAGTCTTAACACATTTAAAATGACTTCATATTAAGTATCTTTTCTAAGCACAATTATATGTAACTAGAATCAAGAACAGGAGGAAAATTGGAAAATTCACTATACATGGGAATTAAACAATACACTTCTAAACAACCAATGAGTCAAAAAAAAAAGTATAGTAAGACATATAAAAATGGAAACAAACATAGCAAAACTTATGGAATGCAGCAAAAACAGTTTTAAAAAGGTAGGTTATAGTGTTTTCTTGAAAAGCTAAACAAAATGGACCAAAAAATAGGCTAGAATAACCAATAAAAAGAGAAGACTCAAATAAATAAAATTAAAAATGAATGAAAAGACTTTACAAATATACTACAAAATTCTTGTCTTATCATATATCTGATAAGGGGTTAATATTCAAAATATAAACAAAACTTAAAACTCAATAGGAGAAAATTCAAATAATCTAATTATAAAATGGGAAAAGGATATCAATAGGATTTTCCTAAAAAGACATACAAGTGACCAACAGGTATATGAAAAAAGGCTCAATGTCACTTATCATCTGGGAAATGCATATCAAAACCACAGTGACATAAATGTCATACCTGTTGGAATGGCTATTAAAGACATAAGCTATAACAAATGTTAGCAAAGATGTTCAGAAAAGGAAACAATGTGTACTATAGATAGGAATATAAATTGATATATCCATAATGAAAAAAAGGTACAGAAATTTTTCATAAAATGAAAAACAAGTACCATGCGATACAGCAACTCTACCGCTGGGTATGTATCCATAGAAAATGAAATCACTGATTGAAGAAATATCTTCACCCCCATGTTCACTGCAGCATTACTCACAACAGCCAGGACATGAATAGATGACTGGATAAATAAAATGTAATATATGGATATATCCATATATATAAATATACATACATATACATATATATGTGTGTATACACACACACACACACACACACATATATGAACTAAGGGGAAGGGAAAATGAAAAAACGTTGGTCAAAGAGCATAAACTTTTGGTTATAGATGAATGAATCCTGAGGGTCTAGAATACAACATTGTGACTATAGCTAACAACCTGTATTGTATACTAGGAATTTGCTAACAGAATAAATCTAAAATATTATCATACACACAAAAAATAACTGTGAAATGATATGTGTAGCTATAATTATTGTGGTAATTACATATTGTGTGTGTGTGTGTGTGTGTGTGTAATCATCATGTTGTACACCTTATATTTTCACAATGATTATATGTCAATTATACCTCAATAAAATCCTAAGGAGTTATATTAAACAACTATGATTTGGGGTAAGAGTTAAAACTGGCTTAATTCTGCAGTTTAGAGGTCATCTTACTTCTAAAATATATATCATAAATCAATAATTCTAGATTCAGAAGTATTATGCACAACCTTGTAAGATAGTTTTCAACTACTCTAACACTTTTAAAACAAATTATTGATATAAAATTATTTAAATGCATATAACTGTAAATACAAATGGAAAGAGCATGTGTATGGCATATATTTCCCTGAATAGCATATATTTTTTCAGTATAAGTTTATTTAACATGACCCTTTATTCTCAATTGTGATCTTAAGTCTTAATATAACATTTTATTGCCATTCATAATTAACAGTACACATTGATTGCTTAGGATGTTGTCTTTTAATTCATCCAAACTCTTAGTAACAAAAAAATTTTATGAATTTGGAAAGAATTCTTATTTTCCCCCCAAAGGTTAACTAAATGCATCATGAATACTATTTTAATATTGCTTTCAAAGGTCAGGATTTGCAGATGTGACAGTTCATATTTGCTTTTGCCAATATTTCTATATCAGAGTTGTGTTCAGGAAATTTCAGAAATCTTTTAAAGAGGCAAAAGAAAACCCAATAATCATAAATGTAAATCAAAGGAAGCAAAATTCTAAGTGCAGGTGAAGTGTCATTTGAAGGCTTTCAAAAAAAGAAATTGATCTATTTTTAGCAGCTGGGCAGTATTTTTTAGCCAGCTGCAGAATTAATGAGCTTAAAAGTTAATCCTCCAGTTTCTTCCAAATGTTAGCATATTTAACCTAATTCATCAAGTGTTCTCAAGTTTGAAGCTATCAATAGATAATCAGACTCTGTGACTCATCCTCTTGCTATGCTGACACCATTGCTGAAACCACCAGTGTCTTATATAACACATAGATTCCAGTTTACAAATGCATTAAAAACAACAAAAAAAAAAAAAAAATCAGGCACTCTATTGACCAAATATGTTAATTCAGTTTATAATATTTATATAGAAAACATTGGTAAGCAAGTTAAGTAAAACTGCAAGTTTTCTCTCTAACTCCACAGAATAATGATGTCGTATTTTGTGAATTTATGAAATAATATTATTCCTGGCAAAATTAAAAGCAATTTCAGAAGTGGAAATGAGATGTAGAGATCCAAGATGGCAGAGGGGTGAGTGGAAGCTACACTAACCTCATCCCAGCCAATCTGGAATTACAACTAAAACTGTGGAGAAATCATCCAGAATAACCATTTGAACAATAGCAGGAGAGATGCCTTATAACCATGGACAGACAGAAAAAACTGCTTCACCACAGTGTGACTGGCACAGCGTGCAGAGGGCTGGCTGGGCTCCCACGGGTGGCAGCTGAAGTGCTGGGGAGAAATTTCAGTGGCATGATGTTGGGGTGGGGGGCATTCCCCCTGAGAGTGTGGAGTCTAAACCCCAAGCTGGGATTCCCACTCAACAGCATCAGAGCCAGAAAATAACCCAGATAACATGAAGCTGTGAAAACTGGCAGAGTCTCTGCCTGGCAGGGAGAGGTGGCTGAAGATGAGGAGAGCCTTTTAAAGGTCCAACACACAAAATTTCATTTGCAGCCACTTACCTTGCGCTCTGGCAAAGGTGGAGACAGAGTGAACTAGAGATGCTTGTGGAGAGTCTGGGATTGTTGTCTCTGGGGAGAAAATGGAGATAACAGCTGCCAGTATCCCACAGGAGTTATCTTGCTCAGGCAGAGCACACCTATCCAAGTGTCATCATCCTGAGGGGGAGCAATAGCCCCACGCACAGGAATTACTCTGCCCCACCCAGTAGGTCTTAAGCCTGACTGATGATTACAGATTAACTAGTTTAACAACTGAAGAAGAGAGCCACAGACTATGGATCACTAGTAGTCTTGAACAAGATGCCTAGGGACAGACCAGGATACCATCTAACATTACCAGGTGTGGATCCAGATAGAGAAGAGGGTGGTAAGCACTAGACCTACTGAGATGGGTTTCACTGTGGCCTTCTTCATGATCTGCATTATTTTCTCTCCTGCATAGCTTTTTAACATACATTTCTTGCTCTTCAAGTTTGTGCATAATAAGTCACTAGTTTTTATCTTATAGTTTATTTCAAATCCCATATTTTTTTCTCCCTTCTCTTACTCCATTTACCTTCTTATTTCCTCTTCTCATTTTTGTTTTAAAATCTATTTTCTCTCTTGTTATGACTTGTCGCCATTCTGCACTCTTAATATTTCTCCCCTCTCCAGTCTCTCAAAACCAATTTTCTTGTCATTGGTCACATTCTTTTTTCTATTCTTAAAATACCTTCATTCTCTTATCACTTTTATCAGTCTTTGCTTGTTGATTGTGGATATGATGGTGGTTGTTGCATTTGTTCAGTTTTATTCCTAGATCTTCACTATTTTTGTGTTTCAAATCTCAAATTTTACCATTCCCTTCTCATACTCCATTTTGCCTTTCCCCTGCCTTTCTTTTTTCATTTTAAATTTGAAGTTTTGCTTTTCTTAGCCTAGTTTTCATTCCTCGCTCTTAGCATTCCTTCTCCCTCTGTCATCTCAAAGTCACTACCTTTTCCTCTAGACATCTCTTAAGCTTTTCTTTCTTTTTTCCCCTTATTCCCATCCCACCTATATTAATCATTGATCATTGGTTGCTGATAGTGCTGTGGTGTATCTTTTTCTCCAATCTGCTTCCCATTATTTTTCTTTTTTCTTTTTCTTTTTCTTTTGTTCTGTCTTTCACTATTGTATATTTTTAAATTTCTTTTTAAGCCTAATACTACATCCTTCCCTTCTCTTACTTCATTCCACCTTCTTCCTTCCAATTTTATTTATGATGTAAATTTTACTTTCTCTCATCGTGTTGTTCCTATTCCTTCCTCTTATTGTTGCTCATCTTACCACCATCTCAAAATAATTTTTATTTCAGTCATCTCATATCCACTTTTCCTTTATTATAATAATCTTAATCTCTTTATACCTTTATTATTACTGTCTCATTTGCTGTTGATAGTGTGACTGTGGGTGGGAGTTATTTTTGCAGGTAGGGGTTTCTTACTTGAGCTGCTCAGTTTTGCTCTGTCAGCTCCTGTACAACAGCATACAAGATGTGGTGAGGGGAATGACTCTCAGTCAGCCAGCAGGAGGTGAAGGACCCACCCAAGAATGGCCCAACAACAACCAAAACCCAATTACAACCAGAGAGCTCACATAAATGGCATAAAATGGCATTCCAACAGCATCAAGTTGGGAGGCCAAGGATCAAGGAGATGGCACCACTGAAACCTACAGCTCTCCAACCACAGAAGGTCTTACCATGAACACTAGAGACAAAGCAGATCAATCCAAGAAGCAGAAACAAACAAGAAGAGTAACCTAAAATGGGGAGACAAAGAAACAATGCCCAATCAAATGGAAAGAAAAAAAAATCCCCAGAAAGAATTCTAAATGAAATAGAGACAAGCAAAATATCAGACAGTAAGTTCAAAATAATGGTTATAAGAATCCTTAAGGAGCTCCCTCAGTGAGAACTACAAATAACTTCAGGGAAGCTACAAGAAACTTACTGCAAACTAAACATGCCTTTAAAATGACATAAGGAAAAATATATTTGCCAATGATACCTCAGACAAGGGATTGGTCTCCAAAATATATAAAGAACTTATACAACTCAACATCAAGAAGACAGACAACCCAATTAAAACATGGGCAAAGAATCTGAACAAACACTTCTCCAAAGAGGACATACAGAGGGTCCATAGACATATGAAAGGATGCTCAACATCACTAATCATCAGAGAGATGCAAATAAAAACCACAATTAGATACCACCTCACACCAGCAGAATGGCCATCATCAACAAATCAACAAACAACTTGTGCTGGCGAGGATGCAGAGAAATGGGAACCCTGGTGCATTGCTGGTGGGAATGCAGACTGGTGCAGCCACTATGGAACACACAGTTTGGAATTTCCTCAAAAAACTAAAAATGGAACTGCCTTTTGAACCAGCAATTCCATTGCTAGGACTATATCCGAAAAATCCTGAAACACCAATTCAAAGAACCTATGCATCCCTATGTTCATAGCAGCACTATTTACAATAGCCAATGCTGGAAACAACCTAAGTGCCAATCTGTAGATGAGTGGATCAAAAAACTGTGGTACGTTTACACAATGGAGTACTATGTAGCAGAAAGAAGGAACTTCTACCATTTGCAACAACATGGATGGAACTAGAGAGAATTATGCTTAGTGAAATAAGCCAGGCAACGAAAGAAAAATACCTTATGCTATCACCTATTAGAGGAAACTAATAAACAACACAAACAAATGAGCAAAATTGAACCAGAGGTATGTAAACAAGGAATAAACTAACAATAACAAGGGGGGGAGGTGGGAGGGAGAGAAGGGGGTAAGAAGGGGAAGGGTCTAGTTAAAGAACATGTATAAATGACCCACGGACATGGACAACTGGGTGGGGACTGACTGTGAGAGAAGGGGGGGCAGGGTGCAGGGAAGCAAGAGAAGGGAAAAAGTGGGACTACTGTAATGGAAAAAAATTTTTTAGTGGGGGAAAAAAATGAAAATATAAAAAATGAAAGTGCAAACAAAAAAAGACGTAAAAACATTAAACATCAGCCTGCAAACCAAGTGTTGCTGGTTCAATTCCCAGTAGGGCACATGACTAGGTTGCATGCCAGATCCCCATTTGGGGGCATGTGAGAGGCAACCACACATTGATGTTTTTCTCCCTCTCTTTCTCCTTTCCCCTCTCTCTAAAAACAGATAAAATAAAATAAAATAAAAAACAAATACATAGTTTAGAAAAAAAATGACATAAAAACAATCAATAAAAATCAGGTGGAAATGAAGAATACAATTTCTGAAATGAAGAACACAGTAAAACAAATTAAAAGCAGGCTAGATGAAGCAGAGAATCAGATCAGCAAGCTGGAGGACAAGGTAGTAAAGAATTCCCAGACAGAACAACGAAAAGAAAAAGGACTAAAAAAGAACAAAGGTGGTTTAAGGGAGCTTCAGGACAACATGAAATGTAATAATAATTCTTTCATAAAGATAACGGAAGGAGAAAAAGGGTTAGAAAACCTGTTTGAAAAAGTAATGACAAAAACTTCACTTACTTGATGAAAGAAAAAGTCCTGCATGTCCAGGAAGCACTGAGTGTCCTAATCAAGATGAACCCAAAGAGGCCAACCTTAAGACACATCATAATTAAAATGGCAAAATTCAAAGACAAAAATAAATCTTGAAAGCAGTAAGGGAAAAAGAGTTACATACAAGGGAGCCTCGATAAGGCTGTTGGCTGATTTCTCAACAGAAACACTAGAAGCCAGAAGGCAATGGCAAGAGGATTCCAAGCAATGAAAGAGAAAGGCCTACCACCAAGACTACTCTACCCAGCAAGGCTCTCATTTAAAATACAAGGAGAAATAAGAAGTTTGCAAGAATTTAAAAAAAAAAAAAGCTGAAAGAATACACCTCCACCAAATCAGCATTGCAAGAGATGCTAAAGGGACTGCTTTAAAAAGATGAAAAGAGAGAAAGAGAGAGAGAGAGATAAAAGAACACAAGTACAAAAGGAAAAATGGCAATGAATTAAGTACCTATCAATAATAACCTTAAATGTAAATGAATTAAATGCTCCGATCAAAAGACATAGGGTAGCTGAATGGATAAGAAAACATAACCTGTATATGTGCTGTCTACAAGAAACCCACCTCAGAACAAAAACATGGAAAAAAGATATTTCAAGCAAACAGATATGAAAAAAAAACGCTGGTGTAGTAATACTTATATCAGACAAAACAGATTTCACAACAAAGCTCATAAAAAGAGACGAAGAAGGATATTTCATAATACTGAAGGGAACAACTCATCAAGAAGATATAAACCTGGTAAACACATATGCACTTAACACAGGAGTGCCCAAATATATATGGAAAATCTTGGAGGACTTAAAGAGGGAGATTGCCAGCAATGCTCTCATAGCAGAGAATTTTAACACTTCATTGTCAAAATGGGTAGATCTCCCAATCAAACAAAAAACAAGGATATTGTGGCACTGAACAACACTCTGGAACAAATGATCTTAATTGATATATAAAAACCTTTCACCCCAAAGAAGTAAAATATACATTCTTTTCAAATGCACATCAAACCTTTTCAAAAATAGACCACATGTAGGACACAAATCAAGCCTCAACAAATACAAGGAAATTGAAACTATATCAAACACCTTCTCAGATCACCATGGCTTGAAACTAGAAAACAACCACGAGAAAAAAAAAATTCAAAAACGTTCAAATTCATGAAGATTGGATAACATGCTATTAAACAATGAATGGGTTAACAATGACATCAAGAAAAAATTCAAAAAGTTTCAGGAAACAAGTGAAAACAAACACACAACAGCCCCAAAACTATGGGATACAGTGAGGGCAGTCCTGAGAGGGAAGTTCATTTCAATGCAGGCCTACCTAAAAAAGATAGAAGTTTTTCAAATAAAAACTTAACCCTGCAAGAACTAGAGAAACAACAACAAACGAAGCCCAGAGAGAGTACAAGGAAGGAAATAATAAAGATCAGAGGAGAATTAAATGACATAGAGACTGAAAGAACTATTCAAAAGATCAGTAAATTCAGGAACTGGTTCTTTGAAAAGATAAACAAAATTGATAAGCCTTTAACTAGATTCATCAAGAAAAGAAGAGAGAGGACCCAGATAAATTAAATCATAAATGAAAGAGGAAAAATCACAAGTAATATCATTGAAATACAAAGGATCATAAGAAATTACTACAAAAAAACTCTATGACAAGAAATTTGACAACCTGGGTGAAATGGACAAATTTCTGGAAACATATCATCTTCTAAAACTAAATAAAGAAGAAGCAGAAAGTCTGAATCAGATCAGCAAGCTGGAGGACAAGGTAGAAAAAATTCCCAGACAGAACAATGAAAAGAAAAAGGACTGAAAAAGAACAAAGGTGGTTCAAGGGAGCTGCAGGACAACATGAAATATAATAATAATATTATACATAGTAACAACTAGTGAAATTGAAGTAGTTATCAAAAAAACTCCCAGGACACAAAATCCCTGGACTGGATGGCTTCACAGGTGAATTTTACCAAACATTTAGGGAAGAACTAATTCCTATCCTTCTCAAACTATTACAAAAAACCCAAGAAGGAAAATTCTCAAACTCTTTTGATGAGGCCAGTATTATCCTAATTCCAAAAACAGGTGAAGACACAAGAAAGAAAGAAAACTACAGGCCAATATCACTTATGAACTTACATCCTAAAATCCTCAACAAAATATTGGCAAACAAGATCCAGCAATACATTCAAAAGATCGTACACCATGATCAATTGGGATTCATCCAAGGGGTGAAAGGATGGTATTATATTTGCAAATCAGTATTTTTAACACACCACATAAACAAAATGAAAGACAAAATTCACATGATAATTACAATAGATGCTAAAAAAGCATTTGATAAAGTACGGCACCCATTTATGATAAAAACACTCATTAAAGTGGGGATAAAGGGAACATACCTCAACATATTAAAAGCCTATATGAGAGACCTACAGCCAACATCATACTCAACAGGCAAATTCTGAAAACTTTCTTCCTAAGATCAGACACAAGACAAGAGTACCCACTTTCACCACTTCTATTGAATATGTATTGGAAGTTCTAGCCACAGTGATCAGATAAGAAAAATAAATAAAAGGCATCCAAATTGGAGAACAGGAAGTAAAACTGTTACTATTTGCAGATGACATGATAGTTGGTGGGGAGGGGCTATAGAGAGGAATGGGGGAAAATTGGGACAACTGTAATAGAAAAACAATTTAAAAATAAATTTAAAAAATTATTTAAAAACCCTATAGGTTCCACCAAAAACTATTTGACCTAATAAGTGAATTTGGCAAAATAACGGGATACCAAGTCAATATTCAGATATCGAAGGCATTTTTGTATGCCAACAATGAAATACCAGACATAGAAACCAGGGGAAGGAAACCTATTTACTATAGCAGCAAGAGAAACAAAGTACATAAGAATAAACTTAACCAAAGACGTAAAAGACCAATACTCACAAAATTACAGAACACTGAAGAAAGAAATTAAGGGAGAAACAAGATGGCGGAGGAGTAAGTGGAAGCTACACTAACTTCCTCCTAGAACTAGTCTGGATTTACAATGTAATTTTGGAGAAATCGTCTGGAATAACCAACTGAACACCAGCTGGAGAGAAGTCTTATAACCACGGAGAGACAGAAAAGGCCGCTACATCACAACGTGACCGGTAGGGAGTGCAGAGACACGGAAGGGCTGACTGGTGTCACACGGGTAGCAGCTGAAGGGACTGAGAAACAGCTCAGCAGCCGGGGATTCCCCCTGAGAAGGGCAGGATCTAAACCCCCAACTGGGCTCCCCAGCCTACAGCAACAGAGTGGAAAGTAAAATAGTATCCAGCTGAGAAAAGCGAAAAGCCACAGGGTTTCTTGCTAGCCAGAGAGAAACAGTTAGAGAAAAAGAGCTCTTAAGTGGATCACATATGAAAATATTCTGCCCCCACTTACCCTGGGCTCAAGCAGAGGGAAGACAGAGAGGACTGGAGATGCTTGGGGAGAGTTTGGTGTGGTGGCTTTGGGGTGAGAGCTGGGGAAGCGGCCGGCCGGGTCCCAGTGCTGACTCATCCCCACACTGCAGGCAGACCATTCCCGGCCAAGTGGCGTCAGCCTGAGGGGAAGCAAAGGCCCTGCCTACAGGAATTAAGCTGCCACGCCCACGGTCCTTAAGCCTGATGGGTAATCACAGATTGAATAGATTAACAACTAAAGAAGCCAGACAAAGGCAGTAGATCCCTAGAAGTCTCAAACAGGCTGCCTAGGCCCAGACTGGTACAGGATCTGACGCCACCAGGGGCAGATCCAGGAAGTGCAGATCATTCTAAGAAGCACCAACAAACAATAGGAGTCACAAAAATGGGGAGACAGAGAAACAACCCCCCATCGAAAGGAAAGATAGAGTCCCCAGAAAGAGTGCTAAATGAAATAGAGGGGAGCCAACTATCAGATATGGAATTGAAAACATGGATTATGGAGAAGCTCAATGAGCTCAGCGGAAACTACAAAGAACTCCAGAAAAACTACAGTGAACTCCAGAAGAACTATAAAGAACTTACTGAGAATTATACCAGCATCAAAAAGGACATGGAAGCTATCAATAAGAGCCAGGAGGAAATGAAGAATACGATCTCTGAATTGAAGAACACAGTAGAAGGAATTAAAAACAGGCTAGAGGAAGCAGAAGATCGGATCAGCGAGCTGGAGAACAATGTAGACAAAAACTCCCAGACAGTGCAACAAAATGAAAAAAGACTGAACAAGACTGAAGAGGCTCTAAGACAGCTGCAGGACAACATGAAACATAATAATATCCGTATCATAGGAATTCCAGAAGGAGAAGAAGAAGAGCAAGGGATAGAAAACCTCTTTGAAAAACTAATGACAGAAAACTTCCCTAACATGAGGAGAGAAAGAATCATGCAAGTCCAGGAAGCACAGAGGGTCCCAATGAAGATGAACCCCAACAGGCCCACTTCAAGACACATCATAATTAAAATGCCAACATTCAAAGACAAAGAGAGAATCCTAAAAGCAGCAAGAGAGAAACAATTAATAACACACAAGGGAGCTCCAATAAGGCTATCATCAGATTTCTCAGCAGAAACACTACAAGCCAGAAGGGAATGGCAAAAAATATTCCAAGCAATGAAAAACAAAGGCCTACAACCAAGAATACTCTACCCAGCAAGGCTCTCATTCAAAATGGAAGGTGAAATAAGGAGTTTCCAAGACAAAAGAAGGCTAAAAGAATACATCTCCACCAAACCAGCATTGCAAGAGATGCTAAAGGGTCTGCTTTAAGAAGATGAAGAAACAGAGAGAGACAGAGAGGAACACAAGTACAAAGGGGGAAAATGACAATGAATAAGTACTGAAAGAAAAAAAGAACTTCTACCATTTGCAACAACATGATTGGAACTAGAGAGAATTATGCTTAGCGAAATAAGCCAGGCAACAAAAGAAAATTAACTTATGCTATCACCTGTTACAGGAAACTAATGAACAACACAAACAAATGAGCAAAATTGAACCAGAGGTATGTAAACAAGGAATAAACTAACAGTAACAAAGGGGGAGATAGGAGGGAGAGAAGGGGTAAGAAGGGGAAGGGTCTAGTCAAAGAACATGTATAAATGACCCACGGACATGGACAACTGGGTGGAGACTGAATGTGGAAGAAGGGGGGGCAGGGTGCAGGGAAGAAAGAGGGGGAAGAAAGTGAGACAACTGTAATGGAAAAACAAACAAAAAATTTTTTAGTGGGGGGAAAAAAAAAATATAAAGAATAGAAATGCAAGCTCAGTGAATATTAGAAGGACAAGGATTTTCCTTCACACTGTATATTTTTCTCCCTATCTGATCCCTGCAGAATTTGGCATTATAAAGAAGTAAGTAATGACCTAACTTTCTTTGCATAAAACTAATAAGACCAGTTGTTAATAGAGGGGGTTTTTTTGGTTTATTTTGTTTGTTTGTTTTTTTTTTTGTTTTGTTTTTTTTTAACTAAGACTTTGAATGGAATGTCATGCCTAAAGGAGACATGCTTGGGCTTTGGTTGTTACGAAAAAGCCCTGAGCAACTGGGACTGACTTTCAAAGGTAATAAAAGTCCACGAGATAAAAGGCCTGGTACCTTGGATGGATGAGCGGTCCATAGCAATCTTTCCAGGGAAAGAATGAAGGTTGTTTTCCTGAAAGATGGCTAGAAGGGACCTTAAGGCACAATGGAAAACCAGGAGGACCTGGAAAAGACAGGTGTTTACAAGCAAGGCTGAATGCCAGGTATGTGGATCTGCTTCTGTGCCTTGAAGGGGAGACTGAAGGTCACCCTAAATGTTCCTTGCGTAAGTCCCAGCAAAACAGAACTAAAGATCATAAGTGATCATTTGCTGCTCTTGTTGTGTTTATGCCAATGAACAGGATAAATTAAAAATGGACTTAATGCAGTCCCTTTAATGACAAGGAGGGTAATCTTAGGGAGAAAAATCACGATTCAGAGAAGATCACAATGCCCAGTGGTAGACTATAAAGTAGTGCAACTAACCGTCTTTAAAGTTTCTTTTTATTTAAAATTTGTTTTCATTTGAAAGTTAAACTATGTCTGTGGTATTATCAAAGATGTTTAATTTACAGGCAAGAAGAATGTCAAATGCCTTGCAACTGGATGTCTTTCCGATAAGACAGTCCTACAGATTTAGAGACTTGTATGTGGGTTATGTTACATAAATTAACATGTGTTTTCTGTTTTCAAAGGGCATAAGCCTACGATCTCATTACCTGAGTGATTGTCTGTACGTATAGGCCTCACTTAATACTGTCTGCATTGCTGCCTCCTGAGACTCAATGGTTTGGCTGAACTAAGTGGCTGGGTTGGTGAAGAATGGGGTGGTCTGTGGGCTTCACTTTAAAACTGGTTTCTCTTTTCTATCCTAATGGCTTGGACAGAAAGGGCCCAGATGTCTGAGAGGGGGGGAGACCTAAAATATTTCCCTCAGTCCAAACTAAGTATAATGGGCAAAAGGGTTTTGGACAGGTGAGATGTACCTGGCATACCTTCCTCCAAAGAAGCCCTTATTTTCCCTATTGTGGGACATTGAAAAATTAATACCTGTCTTTTGTCATCTAGTGGTTATGGATTGAATGATGTCCTTTAACCCTGTTGCCCCCAGAATACAACAAGGATGCCAGCCTGTTAAACCAAGCATGCCGTTGTCCAGAGACAGCCAACCAAACGAGTCTGCACGATCCTTCCCCATGTGGGAAGGCCACCCTCCCCTCCACACCCCCACTCTTATTAGGGATTTCTTGACCCACGGGTAGGTAGGACGACGACCATGTCCAGCTTGAAGCAGCTAGAGGAGCTCGAGACCTTCGTCCATTGTCCTTTATAAGACTGTAAAGGGTCTTAAGTCTGAGAGGGAGGGATTGTTATTTTTTATTGTTAAAATATTTAACTAATTAATTAATTATTTTTTAAAAAGAAGAAGAAGAATATATGAAAGGGTGAGGCAGGAGAACTTGTATGTATGACCCATGGGCATGGACTCAGAGAGGGGATTGTTGGGGAAGGGGGGTGCTGGGCGGAGGGGAGCAAAGGGGAACAAATTGGAACTATTGTAACAATATAATCAATAAAATATACTTAAAAAAAAAGAAAGAAAGAAATTAAGGATGATACAAATAAATGGAAGCATATACTGTGTTCATAGATTGGAAGAATTGATGTCATTAAAATGTCCATACTTCCCAAAGCAATCTATAGATTCAATGCAACCCCTATTAAAATACCAGTGACATATTACACAGAATTAGAACAATATATTTCAAAAATTGATATGGTACCAAAAATGACTCTGAATAGCTTCAGCAATCTTGAGAAAGAACAAGTAGGAGAGCTCACAACACCAGACATAAATTATTTTACAAGGCCACTAAAATCAAAACAGATTGATACTGGCATAAAACAGACACATAGATCAATTGAACAGAATAGAGAGCCCAGATAAACCCAGGTCTCTGTGGTCAATTAATATTTGACAAAGGGAACAGAAGCATAAAATTGACTAAAAATAGTCTCTTCAACAAATGGTGATGGAAGATTTGCGCAGGTACATAGAAAAAAATGAAATTAGACCACCAACTTATACCATACAGCAGAATAAACTCAAGATAGATAAAAGACATAAAGGTAAGTCGTGACACCATAAAAGTCCTAGAGATAAACATAGGTGAAATTTCAGATATCCCACACAACAATATTTATGCTAATATATCTCCTAGGGCAAGGGAAATAAAGGAAAGAATAAACAAATGGAACTACATCAAACTCAAAGCTTCTGCTCAGTGAGAGAAAACATTCGCAGAAAGAAAAAGGAACCAACTGTATTAGAAAACATTTTTGCCAATGATACCTAGACAAGAGTTAGATCTCCAAAATATATAAATGACTCATATGCCTCAACACCAGGAAGGCATATAATCCAATTAAAAATGGGCAACAGACACTTCTCCAAGGAGGACATACAGAGGGTGCATAGGCATATGAAAGGATGCTCAACATCACTCGTCATCAGAGAGATGCAAATTAAAACCACAATGAGATACCACCTCACAATGATCAGAATGGCTATCATCAACAAATCAACAAACAACAAGAGCTAGTGAGGATGTAGAGAGAAAGGAACCCTCGTTCACTGTTGGTGGCAATGAAGACTGGTGCATCCACAATGGAAAACAATATGAAATTTCTCAAAAAAACTAAAAATGGAATTGCCTTTTGACCCAGCAATTCCACTGCTGGGATTATACCTGAAGAATCATGAAACACCAATTCAAAAGAATCTACACACCCCAATGTTTATAGAAACATTATTTACAATAGTCAAGTGCTGGAAACAGCCTAAGTGCCCACCAGTAAATGAGTGGATTAAAAATCTGTGGTACCTTTACACATGGAATACTATGCCACAGAAAGAAAGAAGGAATTCCTATCTTTCACGACAGCATAGATGGAACTGGAGAATATTATGCTAAGTGAAATAAACCAGGCGGTAAAAGACAAATACCATATAATCTCACCTATAACAGGAACCTAATGAACAAAAGAAACAAATGAGCAAAACAGAACTAGAGGCATGGAAACAAGGAATGGACTGGCAGTGACCAGAGGGGAAGGGAGTGGAGGACATTGGGGGAAAGAAGGGGAAGGGTCTAGTTAGGAACAGGTGTAAATGACCCATGGACATAGACAACAAAATAGGGATGGCTGTGGGAGTGGGGGAGTGAGAAGGGCAAGGATGGGCAATGAGAAAAATTGGGACAATTGTAAAAGAACAACAATACAAAAAAATAAATGAGACTTAAAATCTATCTTTGACACCATTTCCATGTTGTTCTCCCCTTATTCCTCATTGCTCCATCTTTTCCTCCTCATGCCAAGTGCTGATTCTCTACAAACCTCCCCCAGTTCAAATCAATCTGCCTCAGGATTTTCTCAGTTCCCTCTACTCAATCACCTATGCTTCCCAATTTGAAGTGCCATTTCCTAAATGTGTTAATGTGGTATTTTTCCCAACATGTCTGATAATCAGAATCATCGAGGCATCTTTTTAAATATACATGTACCTGGTAAACAAAATAAAATCAGAGGTATGGATACGTGGAACAGTGTGGTAGGCAGGTGTGAGGGGACTAGAAGAAATTAACCAAGGAACATATATGCATATATGCAAAGCCCATGGACACAGACACCAATATTGTGAAGGCTGAGGAGGGGCGGCACTTGGTGAAGGAGCGAAAGGATGTGGGAATGAATGGAGGACATCTGTAATAGCATTAACAATAAATAAATAAACAGACAAACAAACACATATATCTGGGCCTAACCCTAGATGTATGGAATCCAAATGGCAGAGAATAAAGCCCAGTGTTTGAATTATTTTCCACAGTTATTCTGATAATCAAATTTGGGGAAGACCAAAGCTCTAGTCAGCCAGTTGATATAGCTGACAAATTAAGAAAATAAATCCACAGGGTTAGTAATTGCTAAATTTACATTTTTCAGGATCTCATTTATGTTTTAACAGTTATTCAATGGCAGAACTTCAAAAGTAAGATGGCAATTTTGGATATTTTGGACATTTTATTTACTTATTCATCAGACACCTTGGAGTACCAGGCTGGGCTTTCCCAGTTTTTATACTAGTCAGTGGGAGTATGATAATGATAAGGTGTTGCTTTTGCAATAATGGAGTTCTAAATAGGGAAAATAACAAGAAAAATATGAATTTTAAGAACAACAATAAAAATATTATGAGTAAATACCTTTAGGAATGAGAGAAACGTGGAGGGAGGGAGGGAGAGAAGAAGAGAAGAGGGGCAGAGAGCAAGAGAGAAATTCCTTCTTTCTTGGAGAGTTAGGGAAATGTTATTGGAAAAGATGATATTTGAGCTGGTGAAAGGATGAACAATTTACCAAATACACACAAAAAATATTACTAAAGGTTAGAAAATTGTTAAAAGTAAAGCCTACCTCGGCAGTGGATTGCATAGCTATTGATCAGAGAGGAGAGAGAGAGAGAGATGATTCTAACAAATCAAGAGGGAAGCTTTGTTTTGAAGGGACTTGAATGCCCTGCTAAGTAATTTATACCTTAAGTGTGAAGATGGATCAGTTAGGGTCTCTTCGGTAGCAAGGGATAGAAACCTCAAATGAAACTCTTCATGGGGTTAGCTTTAGGACCTGATGGAGCCAGGAGCACAAACAGTTCCCCCAGGACTCACTCCTAGCATGTCTGCTTTCCTCCTTTGCTGCTTTTATTTCAGGCTCCACCTGGTGGCAAGAACGTTGACAGAGCCTTAGAGCTACGTGTCTTTTCAAGAACTAATCCAAAAAAAAAAGTGTCAATTTTCCATAGCTCTCTTCTGAAACTCAAGTTTCTTTCAAGTGGCCAGACAGCTACAAACCACTTCAGTACCACATTCTCCCAGGCTCTACTCTAAACGAGAGTGTTTCTTCTCAGTAGCTAAACTACATATTCCAAGATTCAATCTGATTGTATCAAATTGGTTTATAGCCCCATCCCTGAACAAATTATCACTGGGGATTGGATGCTGGTGGCATGGGGAGGTTGACTGGTCAGGACTGGAAGAACACCAATATAAAACAATCCTATAGTCAGAGGAATTTGGTGCCTTTGTTGAGAATGCCAAAGCATGGAGAATCAAATGTTGAGTCAGAAACAAATATATTAATTCAACAGAAGCTTTAGGCTGAATTGGGCTGAGGGGAGACTGATAGCAGAGTTAAAATACAAGATGATAGCCTGAATTAAATGGATAGAATTCAAGAGGAGAAATAAAATATGAAATAATTTATTTAGTGGAATCTATTGGGCCTCTGTATGATTGGAGGTGGAAAGGAAGAGAGACAGAAGAGTTGATGCTAACTCTGGTGTTTTTCTTTCACTGCCATTAAAATAATCATTTATATGCACAACTGGGCCTGATGCTAGAGATATTTTCAGGATATAACTCACACTTTCTCCAGATTGTCTCTTTACACATAAGATCCAAATGAGTAAATGCTAAATCTCTCTAAAGTAATTAAAACTATGAAAACACCAAGAATCTTGCATTCATCCACCCTCACATAAACATATAGGCATGAATTTTCTTGGATTTTAATCCACGTGCTGCTAATTAATGCAATGTTAATTAAACTTGGGAGTTGGTGATCCCATTATTGCCTTATAGCTGATTTTTCAACAGAGCTTTTAAAAAAGATACTCCTATGAGCCCCTTAGAACAATAAATGACTAAATCTAAGGTGTTCCTATTATTTGATTTTAACTGTTAAGAATATCCTTAATTGTAGTAGGAATGTAGTCTTTCCTATTCCATTAGTCTTTCAACTTGTTGCTCATTATTTAAAAAGATAGAATGTTTTATACACAATATGCAAGCAATTTAAATTTCCTAAATGAATCCCTTTAAGTAGCTGTCATTTGTATCTGAACATTCCCTGTCAGAGCAATTTCAGATCCCATTTAACTATGTGATTCATTCATTATTTTACTGACACACCACTCTAGGATTATCTACACACTTAAAACTTATTACTTCTAGACTTTATTCAAGGAGCTTAGAAAATAAGTCTGCTTTGCATTATTTGTTACATAAAATATACTCCATTTCTGTTGGTTTGAGGGCAGCATACAAGGCAAAACAAGCTAGAAGAAAGAAAATGGGTTTTAGTCACATTCTTCAGACTCATTGACTTAAAAGCCAAAGAAAGAAGGTGGACTCATCAGGATGCAACAAGACTCCACAAAGCTGCACAGAAATAGGTGATATCCCTGATTTTTTCATGGGAGTTCCAACTCGAAACAACCACTGTCCTATTAGGTCAACATTCATCCAGGAGGTGAGCATGATGAGGCCACAGTCTGCATACACAGAGAGTTCCTGGCCCTCAGTGCTCACATTTCTTCTCTCTGCCATTGGGGATGGAAGAAACAGGAAGGAGGAAGCTCCACTTTGTATGGCAGGTTGACATCTTGACTAACCTTGAACTTTCTGTCTCTGAGCCACATTATTTGTTTTTTATATGAGGCCAATATAGTCACATGTCATGGAACATGGTTAAGTCAACAAGGATTTAGGTCATTTGGGATTATAACAGAACTGAAAAATTTCTATCACCTAGTGACATCATAGCCATTGTGATTTTGCATCCCTTGTATGTTTGTGGTCATGCTGGTTGCTAGTGTGTAAAAATGTAGCACATACAATTATACACAATACATAACACTTGATAATGATAATAAATGACTATGTTACTGGTTTCTGTGTTTACCATACTATCCTTTTTATTGTTATCTTAAGAGCATATTCTTTTAATTTCTAAAAAATAAAGTTTTGTAAAACAGTAAAACAGTATGTCATGTTATGCATGTTTACCATACTCCTTGGTTGCATCACAGTAGCATCCTGTAAAGGCTTAGATCCTAGGAACCATAGGCTACACCATACAGTCTAGGCATGTAGTGGGCTATACCACCCAGGTTTGGGTAAGTGCACTCTATGATGCTCAATAATAAAAATCACCTACCAATGCATTTTTTAGACCATATCCCCTTTGTTAAGTGGAGCATGACTTCAATACCTACCTCCCTGAATGATATTCAGAATAGCAATTAGTAAAGCATAAGTTCTAACCACTCAGCAATGAAGTGTGACCATTAGATCAGACATAGAGGGAGAATGCCAGCTTAGTATCTTACCTCCTCCCCCCACAAAGTTGATATGGTGATTTAATGAGATGTCTGTGAAAACTACAATAACACAATATCAATAGGAGCGCAAGATACTTATCTTCTTCTCATGCTTCTTCCTATTGCTGGGCCTTCACTCAATGCACAAAACTGCCTCCCAGCACATCTTCTTGATATCAGTGCACCATTTCCAGGAAGTCCTACACTTGGATGAGAGCCAGCTCCAAAGCTTGTCATTCAATCCTTTAACCTCCTCTATGCACCTTCTTTTTAAACTCCCATGAATTACCGCCCATGTATTGATGATTCCCAAATCTATCTCCAACTCAAATCTTTCCAACTTTATCTTTAATAGTTCCATTTATGCCATTCATTCATCCATCCATTCATTCATTCATTCAACAAATATTCATTTAGCAACTGTGAGGTGCCAGATCTCTGCTAAGCATTGGTTATTGGTTGTTGCGTAGTCAACAAAACAGATATGCCGATCAGAACATGTCAGAAAAGAAGAGGCATCATCTTTCACCAGAATCATTTCATTTTCCTGTCTTTCTTAATTTAGTGAATGGCATCACCAATTAACCAGTTGCCCAAGTCAGAGTCTTGCCTGACATTCTTAATTCCTCTTCCCTACTCTGCAATACCCACATAAAATCAACCTCATCAATCACGAAAGTTGATTCTCCAAAACAAACAATACCCTACTGAATATGTGTTAAGACAACATTACTTGATAAGAGAATATGTGCATTTTTATACCCCTTTTAGTAATTTTTAACTTAAAAATGTTTTTACAGCTGTTAAGAGCATGCTGCTTTATATTTTGAGGATAGAAAAAATTTAAAAATATAATAAAAGCACATTTACCGGGCAGACAAAAACTGTTTCCTCTCACTTTTCTTTCAGCATCCTGAAGTGTTATTGTTCTGGCCCTCTGTGCCCTCCATGATACCTTTAATGATCATTTTGATATTGATTCCACCTAAAGGTGTGTTTCACAGTAATCATGACCTTTGACTTTCCATTTTTTTCATTGAAATGTATGTTTCACTCCTGCTAAGAAACAACCCACATGTTTTGTCTTTTGAAGCTGAAGTCTTACCCTAAAATTGTCTTTGCTATTACACTTTATATTCTATCAGCAAGAGGCAAGGTTCAGAGAGAGAACACTGTTCTTTTGGTGGTGTTATATTCTATCAGAGTTTGCACAACATCTGAAATTGCAGACTGAAACCATGGGTCAAATACACACTAGGAACTGCTGAGCTTTGAAATGCCTTTTTTTTTTTCACTTTACTAAAAAATTCTGTAAGGCCCATGCTATCCTATCACAGTTACATTCTTTCTTTGAATAACTTACATTCAAACTTTTGCTTTACTTAATGGCTAAGAGAATTTCACACAACAAAGAAGAAGGTTCAGAAAGGTCTAAAAAAATACCTGAATATCTGTGTGCTAAGGCAAGGAACTATATAAAAGCTTGCCTATGTCCCATGATAGAAGCTGCATTATTTAACCTATTATCCCTTTGCAGCTTTTGTGCTTTTCAGAGTTTGAAAGCACATTAATCCTATCAGGATTTACTCATTCACTTAACAAATGACTATCCTATGAGGCTTGGACCAAGCCCTCTTTTAGAGAAGGGGCAAAGGAAAGGAAGAAGTCAAGCTCATAGTGCTAGTTGCACATTTATTTAAAGAATAAAGAAAAGAATATGCATAAAGAGATTATTAAATTTGCTTCTAGAAAGATCATTCATAGTCCCCAAATTAAAATTTACTCTCAATTTTCTTCTGGTCATTGCCTTAAATCTACTAGAAAACTGGAAGGGAGTCATGTATGGAGTTCCTTCAAAAGGACAATACCAGAGAAAGGCAGTCACATTGCCCCCTGAAACCTAAGTGCATTTTGCTCTAGTCTCTCATTGACTCACTAATTCATTCAATGAATATCCCATAAGTAATTCAAACGTATCAGACGCTATGTTGCAGGCTGGGGCTACTATTGTGATTAAAGCAAAAAAAGACCCTATCCTCAGACAACTTAAGTTATGGTGAAAGAGGCAGGAATTAATCAAATAATATCACAAATATCTAATTATAAAACAGAAAGACCTCTATGAAGAGATAAAGGACCTAATTTTGAGCCCCATAATTCATGCTATGCCCTTCAATTTTTTTTTTTTTTTTTTTTTTTTTTTTTTTGGTCTACAATGATTATTGCTTTTTTCTGGAAAGTAAAGTGCCATTAAGAAGTTGGAATATGCTGACTTAAGTGAGGGGGACTATTTAGAGAAAAAAAACCAGGAATGAGCCATCTTTATTCCATATAGCCCTGTACAGACTCACACTCTGAATATATACCCATGAGAATGGGGGGGATTTCCCAAAACTTGTAATTTGGTTTTCCTTTTTGGTGAACACATTTCATTTCATCCCCAGCTACACCACAATTGTTGAGGTCCGTGTCATGACAGAAACACAGCTCTTAGAATAACAAATATACCACTTAATGGTATTTAACCAGCTTGCATCTGTTTCTCTGTCTGTAACACAGGGGTTCTGTTCCCCCCTGTAGGGCTATAATGGGAATTAAGTAATATAATTTAAGTACTGAATCCATTCTCATACAGAACAGATTTAAAACACATTATCTTTCTGGGTGCGTGTGTGTGTGTGTATGTGTGTGTTCTTCTCCCATAGTATTTTCTAATTGATCTTCTTCGCCTATAGCTTCATTTTAAATTCAAATCATATAAACTGCCCGGTTGACATCTTTGCTGGGTTGTCTAATAAGCATTTCAAACATAACATGTAAAATCAACCTTTATGCCCCTGCCATCCAGTTGCCCCCAACTCACCTCTCCGGGGTTTCCCATCCTATCTCTAGCATTCATCTAACTGCTCACAACTTTGAGTTATACTCACCCTCTCTTTTTCTTTTTCCAATTTTAATGATCAATAAACACTGTTAGGTTTACTTTCAAAATATATCTAGAATCTTACTACTTATCACCATTTTTTGTGTGTGATGAAAATCTTGATACAAGCCATGTGTCTCATCATCTCACCAGCCTCTCTGTTCAGCCTCCTTTTGAGTTTATGCAGAATAGTCAATGTGATCAGAATGCCACTCTCCCATTCAAAGCACTCCAATGGTTTCCCATTGCAATTAGAATAAAAATCAAAGTCACAACAATAATGTGTAAGCTCTTTTATGATCTGATTCCTCT
Source organism: Furipterus horrens (assembly GCF_987537825.1). NCBI lineage: Eukaryota > Metazoa > Chordata > Mammalia > Chiroptera > Furipteridae > Furipterus > Furipterus horrens. The sequence continues at coordinate 75,628,652 of NW_028327174.1, read as the reverse complement.
GAACCATCTTCATGATTTTTATCTCTTACAAATACCCCTTTAATGACTCCACTTTAATCACTTCATTCCCCTTGCAGTTTCTAAACTGTACTTACTGTTTGTTCCCCCTGCTTGAAATGCCATTTCCAGAATATCCACTTGGTTCACTCTTACTCATTCAGCTCTAAAACTATACTCTTATCACTCTGTCCTTTCGTTAACATAATCACCTAATTTGACTATTTAAAGCCTGCTAACCCCTTCCCTGATTTCCGAATGCAGGTAAATATTATAGAAACACCACATAGGAGGATCTACAGTTTGACATCAGCATGACTGTTTAAAACTCCCTTCCATCATTCACCCCCTCTGAGTTTCACTTCACTTTGCTTTTCTTCCTCCTATGTTAGTTTTCTCCAAGACTCCAAGAAATCCTTCTGAGTTTAATTACAGTGCCTAAATTCAAAGCAACCTGATGCCTGTGATTCTCCTTTTTTTCACCCATCATTGGACACTTTGATCCACAGAAATTGTCCTTGTTCTGACCACGTAACTCGGCTTACTGTGTGCACCACTCTTCTCCCCACAACAAATCACAGCTATGCTTCACTGCCTGAAGTCATGCTCCAGAATATCCTAAGGAAATGTTTTAATTTAAAGTGATTCCCTCTTCTTATGTATGTATTATTTGCGGGCACTTTGCTGTTGTCATATCTAGGTCAGTGACGTTAAGGGGCAGCAGGGCTGGCTTCTCTGCTGGTAGACACTGTCATCCTAGATCCTGCCATTACTGTTCCAGGTTTGCCACTTGATGACATAGGTAACTGATGTAAGTCATTCAGAAGCCTATCTGAAGTCTCTGGCAGTAAACTAAAAAATGTAGATGAAAGATAACCAATAAAACTATCAGGGATAAATTTATTTTATTACTTTAGGTTTATTCTTTCCACTCAAGCCCATGATAATGACTGGGTTTTACTCAGTTACATTCATGACTCCTATTCATTTCATCCGTTTGGTTGTCTATAAAAAATCTATTTATTATCAATTTATCTTAATAAACTGCTGTGCCAGGGGATTAAAAAATATATAAATGAAGTACAGTGGCTGACATGTAGCAGGCACTCAAGAGTGTTTTTAAATGAATAAACAAATCAATGACTGTAAAACACAGTATTTATCTACAAGAACATTATATTTAGCAGGAAGGATTGGAAGGCAAACACAATAGGAAGACATTACCATTTAAGAAGGTATAAAATTTACCCAGGACAGTGCCTGGCATATAGTACTTAACAAATATTTGTGGAATGAATGCCTATGAATAACTAAGGAGGTGCTAACTACTGTGTGTTCACAGGAAATGAAGTACCTAATTTTTCCAAAGAGAGGGGAAGAATCACTGAGAAGGCAGCCTGTAAGACAGGTCTGAAGTTGTCTTTGCTGTGTGCCAGGTGGACCAGGTGGCTTGCTGACTATAGGAACAATATGTGCTAAGTGGAGTCACACAATCTGTGGGGCTTCATGCAAAATGAAAATATGGGGTCAGTTTCCTTGTTCAAAAAATAAGGGGGAAAGTTAAAGGTACTAAAATATAAAACTTTCCCTTTCTTTCATGATCTTTCTTCCACTTGTCGTTGTTTAATACATGTTATTCAATGTCATTTTAAGTAATGAAAAATTAAACTTACAAATTATTAGTATGAATTTGCCTTCTATCTTTGTTTTTTGCAATATCAGTTTTAAATGAAAATACAAGAGCATTTAACTTGTTTGTGGAATCACTAAATCACACAATTTGTATTTTGTAGTTCGTATGTGTATGCATATTTTGTTTGTATATTTTCTGCTTTCAGGCTTACTGAAGAGAAAAGAGAGATTGAAAGAAAAAGAAAAAGGAACTGTGTCCTTTCTTTCCCTTTCCTTCTATATCATCATTTTCAGCATTAGCAGTTGTCTACTACAAGGAAGTAGCACAAGTAACAAAGATCTGATAATATTCCTTGATAGTCCAAGTTTCTTACAATGGTATGGTCTGTTTTTTTGTTTGTTGTTTTTGTTTTACATGTGAAGCATGTTCTGATTCAATAGGAAAGTGTGGTGTCTTAGACTGTCTATGCCTCTGGTGACTCAATTGTAGACAATACATGTATTGCACTTTGCTTGTAGTTGCACTGAACTTCAACACATTGTGGGGCTACCAGAATTCCATACTCATGGGGCATGTTGAATCCTGTGAGCCAATATGGTAACAAGCAAAGTTGGACATATATCTTGTATTAATTTGCTCTGCTCATGTTCACACTCCTTTGCCCCTTTGAACTTACTAATGAAACACATGTTCAAAGATAATATTATTGAGACTTTTCAGACTACAGCATAGCATTCAGTCAAGCATGGGGCCCTTCCATGTGTGTGACCCCCAACTGCACAAACTGCATCCTCATGAAGTATGCTCTGGGTCTAAGGCACAAAAGCATGAGCAAGGGGTGTGTCAAGGGACCTTGAGGGAGCCTGGAGTACAGTGTGGCTAGAGGTAGACATGGGAAATTTCCCATTGCCCTAGTAATTCAGAGGAAAGAAAATCTTCCCAATTCAGGTCTGTAGAGACAAACGACAGAGGACTCAGGTCTGTGCAGGCTGTTGGGTCAGGTTGCCAGTGTTCAATATCTGCTTCATTAGTTTACCACTTGTGAGACCCTAGGAAGGTTATTTATATTGTCTGTGCCTCAGTTTCTTCATCTATAAAAAGTATAAGTTAAAGGTTGCAAACGCATTTAGGATAGTGTAGGACTTTTAATAAGCACACAATACATATTAGCTGTTATTTCTTAAACTCTAGAATCATTCATTCAAACATTTACTGATCCCCAATTATGTACCAGTCACTCAGATAAGACAGTGTAAGCCCTGGACTTATAAAGAAACCTGAATTGTGGCAATAAAAAGCTGTCAAAACAATTTTAACAGTAGCAAGAGAAGGGTCTTAAGAGAGTACATTAAAGTGACACTTAACATGGCAAAAGACGTTATTGGAAATGGACCATTACTGAGAGCTGGCCAGATAACTTCACTTACCAAGAAAGGAACTGGGGGATGTGGCAGCAATGTAGAGAAAAGCAGCTCAGATGGGTCACATAGCTCTGCAAAAATTTGGTTAAGCTCAGCCCCCTGAATAGCACACCGCTTTCAATGGTGGTGATTGTATCTCAAGCAGTTTCACATTCCTCCTGACCCAAACAAAGTGATTTGCATAAGGAATACATTCAACAAATACTTTTAAAATAAGATTTTGACTATAATATTGGTGGCAGGCTTCAAATAAACATTTTAGTGAAGTTTCAGATATGATAAATTTAGGTCCATCTTCTTATAAATGTTAAGAGCCCATGTGTGCAAACTGGTCCTTTTGCCAACTGGAAAATTTACTTGCCAACTGGCCCATTCTCTCTATGCTAAAATTCAAGAAAATATTTATACTGATTTGGAAGCATAGAACTTATTATCATCTTTACCTCAGACATTGGTACAAAGTTTTTTTTCCATAAAGAAAATTAATAGTCATGTGCATTAGACTTCTACCTTGCTCAACTACATTTCATTTTTTGCACCACAGCAGAGTTTATAAATTGTAAATCAGATGTCACTTCACTGCATGAAACCCTTAAATAACTTCCCGATGCTTTTAGAATAAAATCAAAATTACTTAGCATAATTTTAAAGATTAATATTATATTATACCTTAGTTTATCACTATCTCCCTCTTTTTTAGTAAGTATATTCCACGAAACAGGTCTTCTTCTTGGTCCTGGAAGATACCACCGAGTTACTTCCCTTGTATCTGATATACCCTTTGGCTCCAGGTAGTCCCATAGCAGACTTCTTATATTCATTAGAATCTCAACAGAAATATCCTTTGCTCGGAACAGTGTTCTCTGGCTATCCTATCGAAAGTGCTCCTCTCCTTCCACTTCACTCTCTATCCCATAACATTAGTTAATTAAAAATATTTTTTCAGAGCACTTTCTATTCTTTAAATTCTTATTTTTTGTTGGCATTTATTATTTATCTTCCTCTCAAAGGCAAGCTCTATTAATCAAGGACTTTGTTTATCCCCACTGTACCTCCATCGCTCTGAACTCTCACTGGCCCCCAATAGGAACCTTCCATAGTAAGTACTGGGCTGAATGAATGACCAAGGGGATGAAGAAACTGCCTCTAAAACTTTTTTTTTTTTTTAGCCTTCTTGTTCTTCCCATCATAGTTTATGGTGATTTTTAGCACAGTAAGCTATTACTCATTTGATGTTCTAATTGATTTCTGTAAAAGAGAGTTAATATTTGATCTGGTTTGGAAAGCTTTGGTGTTTTACCTTATTTGGCAGGAAAAAATTAGCTTACTTTCTATAGTGGACACCAGAAAACAATTCGACTTTCACAGAAGAACTGAAACAAATATTACAGCTGCAAGTACTGCCTTAACTATGGACTTTTAGAAACTACAGCTATAAAGAAATCAATCTAGTGGGTAGAAATCACTCTTTCACTCTGCAGTCATACGAGGTCCTGCTCAATCTCATTAACTCTGTGAAGCGTCCCCAGAGCCCTCCATTCTTCTCAGTTAAAGTAATCACTTGAATCTAAGTTTCTACATATACTTTCTATACCTACCTTTGCAACAGTGGTGAATTGTATTTAACTGTTTAGGTATCTGTCTGTTCTATTAGATTGATAAAACCTTTGGACGTGGCTCATATTCATGCATCTGTCCAGCCCTAGTCCTATTACATGGTAGAAATCAAACCTTTTAATTAGTACATACAGTCAATCAGTCTTCAAAATGAGATATGTCTTTAGACTTTCACAGTCTGAGGACCTCCAGAGGCCATAGAGACCAATAGATATGTTAATATTGAGCTTAATGTCTGTAGAGAAAACAATATAGCATAAATTTGGGTTTGAGAACTAGAAAGGCCTTTTCCCTTAACAAGATCTACTCCTCAACAGCAGTGTGGCTTTGAGCAGTTCTTATGTAACCCAGGTAAGACTCAGTTTCACCACATCTAGAGTGAAAATGTAAAAACATTCCTAACGTATTGCTGTGAGGATTAAGCAAGATGAAATATCTGAAGTGTTTCCCATAGTACCAAGCACATTGGGCACTGTAATAACAGAGGTGGAGAAGAAACGCATGTGTATATTTTAAATGAGTGGCATTGTATACAAGAGGCTGAGTGCAATTCTCTTCACTTCCTGTAAGGAGAAAGTGGAACTGAAAGTTCTCACGTGTTGAAGAGAGTGTTCCTCTGTATATTAAGAAATGATTTCCTGAACATCTTTCCTTTCCTGGACCACCTTCTCCATAAAAGAAAGGCAAGATTCTTTTTCTTTTCTTTTTTCTTTTTTTTTGCTACTATTTGTACTGGGCCACTGAAAGTTTCAACTTTTGCCAGATTGACTAGCAATGACATAGACTGCCCATACTGAAATTGAATTTTTTAAAACTCGAAAATAAAAACAAAAAGAGCAAACCTCAACAAATGCCCAGGTGAGTTTAAAAATGTATTGCTGCCTCAGCACATGGTCTTAATCCCGCATTTCATGCAACCCATTAGTTAAAAACGGTTTGTGCATGTTTGCATGGGAGGATATTTCACGACACATGGGAATTATATAAAATACAAGCTCTAATGTCAATAAATAATGTTCTATTGGAATGAAGTCTCTGCTGTATAGTTTTGATAAGAGTTGAGTAATTGTAAGGTACCCTATGGCCAGCAAAACCTGAACTATTTACTGTCTCACCTTCTATGGAAAAGGTTTGCGAACCCTTACTCAATGAGCAAAGGATCATCTTTATATTCAGGCATTATGGGAAAGGACTGCCCTCCCCAAAACTCTTCCACTTGCCTTAACCCACGCCCCATTCTCATGAATGTGAAGTCACTCAGATCTCTTATTCAGATGCTCACACAGGAAGGTGATTTTGTTAGCTCGCCACATCAGCCTTAGTCTCCAGAATAATGTCATGTATTATATTAGGGGCTAAATTCAACACTCTCCTATTTTACTATCTTGTAAAAATGCTTCAGAATCACTATAATTGACTTTAAAACTAAGGACATTCACCTTATCATTATTTAACTAATTTAACTTGACTTTTCAGGAAAATGGACTATGTTGTGAAATACCTTTAAAAAGCACCTAACACTTGTTCCAGACTGTGCACTCCATTTGATGTACATTGTGAAATAAAGTCAATAATAGTTTTAGCTTTGCTAAAAAAATAAATAAATAAATAGAGGAGGTGGGGAGAGAGAGAGAGAGAGACATATTTGATCTTAGGCTTCATGAAAACTGGAATAAGTTGCTGTTTCATTTACTTGATGATAAACTTCAGAGAGAGCAAAAATATAGTACTCAGAAAATTAGCATGTTACTTATTATACCAGATAGTCCTCCTGAGATATGCCTGTTTTTTTTTCTTTCTTCTTCTTCTTCTCTGACTTTCTCACCTCCATTTCAGTTCCAACACAAATTCAGAAAAGTGTAAGTGCTTATCCACAAGCACACCTTTATACTTCTCATTTTCCAAGTAAATCAACAAATTTGAACCAGTGACAGAATCAGTGAATTACTACACAACACCATTGCCCTCAATTAACATCTCCTCTGGGCAACCAACTGAAATGAAGTTCCCTTTGTCTCCGCTAACATCATAAGGAAAATGAGATGTAAATTGAGAAACAGAGAAAAATCTTTTGGATTGGAATTATTAGGATAACATCTATATGGTCACTATTTCCCCCTCGTCTAACTCTTAGAAACAATCTTTAAAATATTTCTATTGTTTTTGAAATAATCACTGTCCAGATAGATTGAAAATGCTGCTCTGTGATGGGTAGAAGACCCTGAACATGGCGACCTGTATACAGAGTGAGGCACTGCCTCTCTGAACCGAGCTTGTGCCGTTTCAGGATGAAAACAACTAAAATGTTCATCCAGGCACTAAGCAAATACTGAAATCCTCAATGACAAATTGATTTGGGGGGGGGGGGGAGCGGCGGTGGGTGGCTCGCAAAAAAACAATTTACTTATACAAAATTGTGTATTTACTCTTACATGTTTAAACTTCACTTACCTTCAAAATACTCATCATTTGATGCAAGCACCTATTAAAACATGTTTCCTGCTGTTCAAAACAGTTTTTGAACTCATTGATTTTGATGTCTTTTAGTGCCTCTGCTACACTTCTTCCACATTGGCAAAACATTTCCTTTTGAGGACTTTCTTCATCTGGAGAAACAAAACAAAAGTGGCTTGGGGTGAGATAGAGTGAACACGGAGGGTGGGGACATGAGGGTTATGTCATTTCTTGGTCAAAAGCTTCTGAATACTGAATGCAGTTTGGGTAGGAGTGCTTGTAAATCAGTGTTGAGAATTCAAAAAATTCACTGAAGCCAAACCCAGCCTCTTGTGACAATGCCAGCTGGTACACTGATACAGATGTGTAGATGGGTTCCTAGAACACTCACCTAGTAGGGGAATCCTGTACTACAAGGGACCCGCCCTCCTGAAGATAATTCTAGTTTTTTGGGGGTGGGGAGGGCAGTTGTCTCTCACATATACCTGCACATGGACACACACAAGCAAAGACATTTATACATGTATGTCTAATAAGAGAAAGCTGAATATCTACAAACAGTTCCCTGAATTAATACAATCATATTAGTTACTGATAAATGTAAAAATTAGAATGCTGCAAGTAAGTCTCTCTGTAGTTTATTCACTCTATATCAAGAGAAATACATTTAGGTACTGTTTCCCTCAGACTGGTAGACAGGAAAAAATTGTTTTACAATTCCAAAGCTGAAAAGAAGAGCTACAGTATAGAGATATATCAGCTGATAAAAGTAACGCTGACCAGGAAGCTTTTAAATTAGTTTCAAAACCTTTTATCAAGCTATATTCTATTATAGAACATGGCGGCTTTTTAAATTGGATTTCCCTCAAGCTGCAAAAGTGAGCTTGTTCTGCCACAATCTCCTCTGAGGCAGCCCCAAGGTTATTAAGCCTCTACTTTAGGAAACACTGACAATACTCCAAAGCTAAGTGTAAGGGGAGTTAGCATTGCAAACAGAGAGAGAACCTGGCAGAGTATATGTTCATTAATTCAACCAATATTTACTGAGCCCTACTAAGTGCTGCAGATACAGTGGCAAACAAAACAGACAAAAATTTCTACAATTAAGTAGTTTACTTTCTAGTTGAGGGAGACAGATAACAGGCAATAAGCATATAAAATAAGTAAATAACATAGTAATTAAAGATTATGAGTGCAATGGAAAAAATTAAGCAAGGTAAGAAGGATTGAAGTTGGAGTGGTGGTTATAATTTTAAAAGAAATTCTCAAAGATTAGGTCTCATTGAGAAGGATACATTTGATTATCTGAGGGGTTAATATCCTGAAGAATGACTCAGGCAGAGGGAAGAGCTAGTTCAATAGCCCTGCGGTTGGAGTGTACCTGACATATTTGAAATAAATCAAGGAAGCCATTTGGGAGTAGGCATAGATTGAGTGTGGGTAATAGTAGTAGGTAATGTGCAAATTAAGGGAAAGGGATCATGTAAGGATCTAGAGAAATAATTTGAAGAAAATGTGGACCCATTGGCATATTTTGAATAGAGGCATATAGTGATGCTGGAGTTGTGGAGCATATTGCTTTGAAATGGCATCAGTGTTTTAGAAATTGAAATTTATTTTCCTATATAAAGCATGACTTATAAGAGTACTAAAAACATGGGAGAACTGACTAGTTGCTGAGTGATGAGTGAATCATTTAATTTCTCTGTGCCTCCAAGAGGTTGTAAAGAATACTCTTACCTGCCATGTGTAACTCTCGGAATGGTTGAGAAACCAGGGAAATAATGAAAGAAAGAGAAAGTGTCAGATCAATATTGAGTGTTTTGTTGCTAAAGAGCTGATGATGACCTTGTGTACATTCTGGTTGTCGCAACAATTACAGTCTTTTTCGTCAGGAGCCAGAGCATCTATGCTAAGGCTAGAAAGTCAGATTTTCAGAAGATCATTATAGTTGTGAGAATGATAGGATATAAAGTATATGTAAGAGTTTTGCAATAATAAAGTAGTAGAGATGCTGACAGGATGTCACTTTGATAGATGTCAAATGAATCTTTAAGGTGAAAAACTCAGAAGTGGTATGTAAACTGTGGGAGAAGAAGCTCAATCCCAAGTCAAGTACATCACCAATATTAAGGGACCATGCTAGCTAAGAAAGAGAATAATATTTGCCGTTATGGAAAAGTCTGATTTGACTTTTTCCATCCCTGTTCAGGCTAGAAAACAGGTTCTTGTCAGCTGTAAAGTTAACTGACACTATTCAATATTTTTAATCTCAAAAATAAAGTGGAATGTTTTATACGATTATAACTACATAGGAAAAATATATCAATATGTATATCTAAAAATGGAACAGTAAGTTTTTTTTTAAGATTTTATTTCTTTATTTTTAGAGAGAGGGGAAGGGAGGGAGAAAGAGAGAGAGAGAGAAACATCAGTCTGTGGTTGCCTCTAGCAACTGGGGAACTGGCTCACAACCTAGGCATGTGCCCTGACTGGGAATCCAACCAGTGAGCCTTTGGTTCACAGGCCAGTGCTCAATCTACTGAGTCACAGCAGCCAGGGAGGAATAGTAAGATTTAGACTGTCTTGCATAATGTAAGAGAAGTTAATGCTTATTTAATCAAAATCCTGTATTCCATAGAATACCAACCATGGAAAACAAATTTTCTCTATGATTTAGAGATTTAAATTATTTTATAATATTTTTTAAAAATCTAATAAGTTACATGTATGTAGACATTAGCACTCCCAACCCTTATATCAGAATAAAATGAATAGGAAGTCTAGTAGGATAGATACACAAAACAGGAATGTTTGATGCTAGAGAATAAAGACTGAGAAGTGTTTCCCAAAGTGGATTGCTAATAGTTTTCTGTGAAAAGTAGAGGGGTCTATAGTCAAATAGATTTGGCAAATACTTGTCAAGAGCATATCATGCTTAAGAAAGAAAGGAAAGAAAGAGAAAAGGAAAGAGAGAAAGAAAGAAAGAGAAAAAGAAAGAGAGAGAGAAAGAAAAAAAAGAGAGAGAGAAAGCCATAAAGACAGACAGAAAGAAAGATAGAAAGAAAGAAAGGAAGACGAAAGAAAGAAAGAAAGAAAGAAAGAAAGAAAGAAAGAAAGAAAGAAAGAAAGAAAGAAAGAAAGAAAGAAAGAAAGAAAGAAAGAAAGAAAGAAAGAAAGAAAGAAAGAAAGAAAGAGAGAAAGGAAGGAAGGAAGGAAGGAAGGAAGAAAGAAAGAAAGAAAGAAAGAAAGAAAGAAAGAAAGAAAGAAAGAAAGAAAGAAAGAAAGAAAGAAAGAAAGAAAGAAAGAAAGAAAGAAAGAAAGAGAGAAAGAGAAAAAAAAAGAACAAAGGAAGAAAAGGCAATTAAGATGGTGGGCTATTTGGAAGGACAGATGTAGGAACAGCAATAAACCCAGTGAGAAACCTAATTCCAAGCGGCACAATGCAAAGAGACATGGAACCCGAAAGACAAAGTATCTTATTTTATAGTTTTACTTAATACACAACTGTCAAAACCGATGAAAAAATTATTTGGTGTTCATAGTATTTTTAGAGGATCTTGGAGCCAAGTCTTCAAGAGGTGAAATAATTTGCCTCAGGCCACAGAACCAAACAGGGAATTAAATCAAGTCTTCAATCAAAATAATAATCTTTGACTTCTAAATACACAAAAAAAGAATGAATGAGTCTTACAATAAACTTATGATATTCTCCTTTCCTTTTTGGCAGATTATATCTAATGTTTTTTTTCCATAGAAGCTGAATTTTCCTTCTTTGAAAAAGAATCTCCCAGGTCCTAGCCAAACAAAACAAAAACAAAACAAAACAAAACAACCCTCCCAGTACCTACCAACTGTTTCATAAATATTGGTTGGCTGAAAATTTAATCCACATTTTACTTTTTATTTTTTCCTATTATTTTATCATCAGTAAAATTGTATGAGTGTTTAGAGATCTGAAACAAGTATAAAGATGATGTTAGGAAGATATTAGAATAATATATGTCATAAGACAAAGCAGTATGAAAAATTCAGATCCAGTTTGAGAAATGTAGTATGAGACAATAAGTTCAAAGTCAACAATCTGAACAAAATGGGAAAAAAGTGATAACACACAGATCCACACATACAAATGATTGTATGTAAAACTCTGTCAACATTATTGCACCGGTATCAATTTCCTGGGTTTGATGTTGTAGTACAGATATATATGTTGTCACTGGTGAGGAAAGCTGAATGAAAGATTGACAGACAGTGAAATGTTTTTGCAACTTCCTGTGGGTCTGTAACTATTTAAAATAAAAAGTTAAAAATGGATGAACAAATTTTAAAAAGAGCATAATTCAGAGTAGCAATCCATATGTCTCTTCAGGGTGCCAAAAGGGTAAATGGCACAAAATTGTTAAGAACCCCACCCTAATCCTTCTTAGTAACCACAGGAACAGGACAGGCCCCAGGACAGATCTGTAGAGTTCCTCTGACTTGGTAAGATGCATTCTCAGGAAACTTTGAAAATCATTGTTTCTTCATTTGTACTCATAATTCCTCTTCAGACCCAGAAAAATAGCAAGAGGACTTCTGTAGTGTTTTTGCAGAATGTCTATGTACTACCTTTATTGACCACCTCTGCTACCTCTAACCTCCTCCCTATTTAGTAAGGAGCTAAAAATAATTGAGAACAAGTCAGTCAGCAAGAGTTTTCTATCTAATTAAAAAGGAAAAAAAAAGAAAACAAAAAATGTGATTTGTAAAAGAGCTGATACCCTTTTCATTTTTCTAATTAATTCTTTTTTTCCCAGAGTTAAAAAAAAAAAATGAATCAGGAGAATGACTTATTATGAAAATGTAAGAAGTATTTTTCTCTTTCATTTTATGAGAATATATAAAGTATTAATATTTTAATATAAATAATAGGTCATTTATTTTACTCATTAATATGTATCAGATATTTTAAAAATTAAATGTTAAATCTATAACAAATTATATATAATAATTAAGCCTATAATAAAGATAATGTGATCTGAAGAATGTACTTTTTAAAATTATTTTTGCAAATAATATACTTTCAGGTAAATAAAACAAACACAATATTTAAAATATCTATGCATACAAAAATGAAACTATAAGCATATGAATTATTTACTCTGGAAAGGGTGAATGAGTAGCTCAAAACAACAGAAACTTATTCTCTCACAGTTCTGGATGCCAGAAGTTTAAACTCAAGGTGAATGTAGAGTTAGTTCCTTTTGAGGCTCTGAGGAAAAATCTGTAGCATTTTTCTATTCCAGCACCTGGTGGTTGTCTGTAATCCTTGGTGTTTCTTGGTTTAGGGCTACATAACTGCACTGTCTGCCTGCACATTTCACCTTGTGTATCTCTGTATCTCCAATCTCACTCTATCTTACTCTTATAAGAACACCTGCCATTGGATGTAGAACGCAACGCAAATCCAAGATGATTTCACCTCAAGATCGGAAGTACACATTTAAATAGACCCTTGTGAAAATAAGTTCACATTCACAAATTCCAGGGATTAGGACTTGGTCATATATGTTTTGGGTGCCTTAGTCAACCCACCACAGTAATAATCTGTTTTAAAGGTAAATAAGCAAAAAAACAGTAACTTCCATAAAATTGCAAATAATATTAGCTTAATATTTGGTCACATGGAAATAGTAATATCAACCTACATAGATGTAGGTTTAAAATAGTTTTTAAAAGGGGTTCACATCCATTTTCTCTTCAATATTTGTAACATCTATCAAAAATAGTTTTATATTTATTCTCAATTTACAGGCTCAAAGCTAAAGAGCAATTAATGACTTAACAAACCAAACCAAAAGAAGGTGTTAGGATATTTCAAAATTTAATTCATCCTTGGAATCCAGGTTGCCTGACTCCCGGACAAGTGCTCTAACACAACAATTCTTAATAGGTGTGCCGCAATAACTTCTAAACCATGCAAGACCTGATCATTTAGTCAGGGGCACCAACCCCTTTTCCCTTAGACTGTCAAGTTTAAAAAAGAAAACAAACAAACAGCTAACACAACAATAGCCATCTGGTGTGAATGAATCCCAATCATATCTATTTTTTTCATCAGATCGTCAAAAAATATATATTTTTTTAGTGTGCTGGAAAACTTTAGTAATTAGTTTATATGTGCTATGAGATGATAAAGGTTGACTATCGCTGCTCTAACCTAAGAGAACTTTTCTCTGCAGCAACTGATACAAAGACAAGACATTTTAAAAACTTGGTGTCTTAATAAACCAATATGGTCATATAAGTGATGTCAGTAATAGACTTTAAGCAACACAGACAAAAACCATTCAGATTTTTTTTTTTTTCAGTAACTGGATAATATCTTTGAGTGGGGTGAAGATGTTGCCACCCCAAATATGCCTTTTGAGATACTGATTAGTTTAAGCTGGCTATTGTTAAGAAACAAAAGACTCAGAAAGAACTTTAACTTTCCCCCTAACTGTCTGGAAGAATTTAGATAGAGGACCTGCTCTATGAAGGGAGCTATTATCATAGATAATTATAGTTTAATATGAACTAAGTGTGATAGACAGGGAGGAAATTAGCCAGGCCCATTTGATCAAATTCCACTGTGTTCTATTGTTAATGACGGCCCAGGCAAAATTTATTTACCAAATATTTGCTTTTCTGTCTCCATGTGAATGGCCTTCCTGCCTTTGGAGTCCCAAATCACTACCTCCCCCAGCCATTTCTCCTTAGCTCAAAATGGTATATAAGCCTTAACTGCCCAATTTGTCCTTGGGTCTCAAATTCTAATGAAAATCCCATATCCGATACATAATAGATTTGGTTATTCACTCCTGTTAACCCATCTCATGTCAGCTTGATTGTTAGACTAGCCAAAGAACTTAGAAGTATAGAAGGAAAATTATTTTTCCTCCCCTAGATCATGAAAAGAAATTGATTCTTGTCAACAAAATTATTGGAAAGGTGTCAGTAAAAAGCTCATTATTTTATTTCTTCTTTTTAATTGTAATGTATATATAACAGAGCAAACAATGAGTGCATGAATAATTTAACTCATGGAGGCTGAATTATACATTTTGTCAAGGAAAAGCAGTTCTGTTGACCTCTATTTCTGCCTGTCGATGTCTTGATGCAGAATTCCTTCCTTACCTCCGAGTCAAAACTGATGCTGTATTTATAATGTGAGATTTTGAAAAGAACCACAAATAATACGTTTCTGACACCTTACAAGATTGTGTGAACTGTTGGCAGGGTAAGATTTCAGTTCTTTGATGTTTGTTGGAAATTCTGCATTTTCCATTGTCATTGTCATGGTGCCTCCCTTTACGTAAGGAATTTTAATTGGCAGAGACTTAGAATACCAAATTTCATGAAGTATAGTTTAAAAAAAAATCTTCCTAGAAATAGTGCCTTACTATCTCTGACTGTTACTAAAGTCATATGAACCTGAATTGTCAAATCTTAATTTGGGACTTCTCTGGATCAGAACATTCCAGATATTAAAATGAATCTATCTAAACCTGCATTTACCTTGCACACAGAAGGCTGACTGGATAAAAGCACAGAAAGGGTCTGGAATCATTCTACAGTGAAGTGAGAGCACTGGAGTTGATTTCCAGTCAGCTACATTGATCACTAGATTCCTGGCTGCTGTTTTCTGCATGATTGCTGCCTCATATGTGAAAGAGGTGAGGTAAATCTTAGCAGTTCCTTCACAAGCAGCTATAGATTTTCATTCTTTATTACAGAATCAAAATTCCACTGAGAAATGGATTTTTTTGATTACTCAATGTCAGGCAAGACAGAAAGTATTATTTCATAATGTACCTTTCATTGCTTCAACACTAAAAATGGTGAGGTGCAAAGAAATACAGAACAAATTGTCTGCAAATGATAAGGTGGGCAATTTAAAATGGCATGGGAAGAAAAGAAGCCCCAGCAGCAAAGAGGAATTTCTCTTCCTTCCTTTCTCCCTTATTTTCTCTTTAAGGGAGGAAAAATAATGTTTTATCTACTCTTCTAAGTTCTTGGCTGAGAAAATCATCAAACAAAAGACAGATTAAGAGGAAAAAGCAAACAGAGAAGTTAATATTATGTATACCTCCTGTATTCGTGGGAGATCCCTAGCAAAACTGAACAACTCCCCAAAATGGCCCAAACCATCACCATCTTTAGCTAAAAACAAAATATTCAACAAGATGATGGGGGTGGGGGAGGCCAGTCATGGGAGGTTATCAGGCAAAGCACAGTAAAGAGGGCATGCTTGTTTTGCATATCTAAGTCCTGGCCTTCTCCACTGATCAGTTTCTAGCATTTTAGTGATCCTTTCGTCCTGGTATAGAGAGGGAGATACCCTTTACAAATACAGATTTCCCACAGAAATATAAACGTCTCTTATAAACACACATCTTTTATTTGGTTTTCAGAGCATCTCCCATGTCTGCTGTTTTAAAAAATAACTAGGTCAAAATAATCTTCATGTCAAAGAGAAATAATTTCAGGTAGCATATTCTGCTTCCCTTCACCTCCCTCCCTTTCTCCTTCATTTTCTTTCTTCCTTCCTTTTTCCTTTTTCCTCCCTTCCTTGTCTTCTTTCTCTCTTTCCTCCCTTTTGTAACTACACAGAAATTTCATTTCCTTAACATGACTTTTCTCCTTTTGTTTCCTTTTGATTCAAACTGGTGTCATCCAGCATCCTGACTCACCTGCATCCCTCCTTCCAAGCATGTCCACTCCCTTCATCATTAAGCCCTCAGGACAATTTAGGTTCTGGTCAGCATCAAAAAGTCTTAGAAACAAAGCTTCAGGTCTGTGACCACAGAAATAGAGTTTCAGTCAAACTAAAGATAACATCTAGGCCTCAGCTGTGTTTCTGCCCCAGACCCAGAAAAGCAAGGCAACCCCACTAACTACACCCTTGTGAAACTGGGCAAAACAACACCATGGCTGACATCAGGACCAGATGCAATGATCAACTACCACTTGCCCTTGGCATGATTAATAATTTTCCCTCTATAGAACCCATCCCCTTGAAGCCATTGAGGAGCCAGATCTTAGAATAATAGTTTACCTGTGACTCTGGGTTGTGTGCAATTCCTTAAATAATCCTTTACTTTCTTGGCTGAAAACTCCTATCCACATTTTATGGGGCTTTGATGTGCCCAGGAAATAGAATACCTTTTAGTTTGGTAACACTTTCCTTCCACTTTAGGCTTTTCTTTTTTTTTTTCTTTCTTTCAAAGTAATGAAAATACCATGATTTACTCTAGAAGTCTGACTCTAGCCATGAGGCATACAGAAATAAACTTGGATGATTCACATTCAATTGGATGACCCTTTATAGTTCTATAGAATAAATGATAATGGGGCACTATTTTCAGTCTTTTATGCATTCATTCTAACATGTCTATGATTACTTGCTATGTGTCAAACTGTGAAACACACACTGGCATTCAACAATGAACAAGATATTCAGGGAGTTTGCACTGTATAGGGAACACAGAAAATAAAGAAAGGCGATGAAATAAAAAAAATCATTCAGTTATGGTTAGAGACCTGAAAGGAATAGCTGTTTGTTACAGAGAATAACAGGATAGAGTAGAATGACCTAATTTCTATATGAGGGGGAGCAGAATACACCATCTCCAAAATGTATCATTTAGATTATTTCAAGCTTAATATTTGGGATTTCTTCAAGCTGAAGACAACAAGGCCCAGACAACTCAGGAAGAGATCTTTACCTCCCCCTTAACTGCTAAAGAAAATTTAGATAGGAAGTCTGTACCAGAAAAAGAGCTGCTACCAGAAATAGTTTTTTATATTGGAAGGACTTATCTGTATAGTATGGCAAATATTTGCTGACCAAACTAACGCTCTTCTCCTCTATGAGTCTTCTTATCCTTTGAAGACTCAGACCCCTGCCCCTTTCTCCTTAGCTCAGGATGGTATTTAAGACTTACTGTATATACAAAACTTGTTTTTCTTCTTTTAATCTGTCTTTTGTTAATTTAGTTATGAGACCACCCAAAGAACCTAAAAGGAAAAAAAGGGAAATGTTCCACTGCTGTATATAATATAGTTAAACAAATAGAAAATCTTTACTGTCAATTTTATGCTATTTCATATAAAAGAATAATGAGTCCAATATAACCAGGTAATTGAGCTGACAGAATAATTCACTGAATATCAGACAATATCAATATCATGAAGGGGAGTAGAATTTGTCACCCCAAAATATGCCTCTCTGGCATAAATGAAACCAGAAAAATCAGCATTTGTGCTGTATGTCACTATCAGAACCAAGAAGTAGAGACAAGTATTAAAATTTTATGGGCACTTAATTCAGATAGCTGGCAATATTAGAAGATGGTGGGTTTTGTACCCTCAAAAAACATTTTAATATTTCATTTCAAGCCAACCTTTTTGTAAGAAGAAAGGGTGGGTAAAAGCTTTGGAAAAAGGTTAAATTGGATAAGAGTTGCAGTGCAGTAGCAGTTTTCCTAGTACTTCTTTATCTGTTGATCAACAATTCTTTATCTGCATCATTGGCATCCCCTTTCCCCTGCAACACAATGGCTCAGATGCCTTCTCCATCATGGCTTACAGACCCTGGGTTACAAGATTGAATTGCTTGTTTACCTCCTAGAGTCAGTGGTCATGCATTCCAGTTCCTGGAATAACAGCTTTCCACAGGTATTAATTACTTAAGTCTACCATGTAAGGCTAAAATCTTTAACTCTTGAATTCCCCTATCATAAGAATGATTTTCAAAAAGCTGACACAGAAGAAACTCAGAAAACCAAGTAAAAACTCTTACATTTATATGAGAAATCTCCATTTGTAAAGCTTTCTTTTTATACTAGAAAGAGGTGGATGAATCTAAATCTCTAGAAACTCTTATTAACAGGGACGGCACCTTAAATCTATGTAACAATCTTACCCTTCTCTACTGTGCTTTTCCTGGTAACCTCTCATAACTAACCTCCCCCCAGTCCTCAGCATTTTCTTTTATCTTTAGCTGGGGGTGTTATTTAAGGTGGTGGCTTGGATCTTTTGGGGAGGTGCTCAGTTTTTCTAGATATTTCCCATATATACAGGAGGTATACAAATTATTAAGCTTTCTATTTTTTCCAGATAACTTTCTCTTATTACTGAGGTGTGTCAGCAAGGAACCTAGAAAAGCAGAGAAAATCATGTTTCCTCCCCCACAATCACTTGTTTAAAGGAATGTGGATAAAAAACAGGTTCTTTGGCAAATAACCTCACAGAGTGATCTGATCATAAATTCCTAACTGGGCGGGTCATGGTGGTTAGTCATGCCCCAGGCATATAACTTCTTTAGTAAAGGGCTTATATTTGCCTTAAGCAAGTCTTGTCCACTGTTTCTGTGCATCTAGGTTAATACAATGTGGAAATGCACTTTTCAGACCCCTCCTTCTGAAAGCTTGATCACCCTTTCAGAGTACTCCTTATAAATAATAGCCACCCTTAAGAAAACACAAAAGGTTGTTAACTATCCTTGTAATCTGAGCCCCACCTTGCTTTCTCCCACCTTTGTATAATCTTCCTAAATTCCCTCCTTAATTCCAAATTTATAAAAGAAGCTGCAAACTCATTTCCTGGAAGCATTTTTTTTTTCAGTCTGTTTGAGATCCCTCTTCCAGGCATATCCTCTGGTCAAATAAATTATTATAAAAATTCTCTACAGGCTTGATGTTCTTACATTGACAGGGTTATAAACAATATTCTGACAAATGAGGGTTGGTTATCATTTATGTACACAGTACTGGCTATTCTGCCCTGGCTGGTTTGGCTCAGTGGATTGAGCGTCGGCCTGTGAGCTAAGTGTCGCTGGTTCGATCTTCCAGTCAGGGCACATCAGAGAAGGAAAACTCTGATTCCAAAAAACCTCCGCTGCCTTGCGGCATACCTCTTCAGGGGAAAGGCTAAGGGAGTAAACCCCGACAGAAAATCCGGAGCCGGAGTCCCTAAGGCGGTTTGACGTTGTAGTCAACACCGGCAACTCCTGCGGCGCACCTGAAGCCAAGCTGTATTGACTCCGTCTTTCCCTTGGATCCTTCAGCTGCGAAGAGAGGGGGGGTCTGCTGCATGGGCAACAGCAGACCCTCCATATCACCCTGCCCAGGCTCTGTAGCTTCAGCTTCACTGGAGAGGACACTCCAGCATCATCGCAAGATGTCAATTCAACACGGGAGGAGACAGATACCGTGTCACTCCCGAGTCGGACTGCACAACCATTCTCGGCGGTGCAGATAGACTCTTAAGAAGCTACACCATCGTCTCTCGAGACGGACGGCTGCCGACGACGACGACTGGCTATTCAGTAAGTGATACAAAGCTAGCTGAGTAAGACCTAGACTCTCTCATTTGTGAATTTATAATTCAGAAGAGGAGACATCCACAAATAACCATATTACAAAAAATTAGCTATGGTAAAGGTCATAGGAACATTAAAAAAAAAAAAACAGCTACAGAAGATCAAAGGAACAATTCTTTTACAACATAAAGTCAAATTATGTCACTCCTGTGCTCAGTTCTTCTAATGGCTTCCTGCCTCACTCAATATACATGTCAAAGTCCTTGCAATGAGCTTCAGGGCCGTATACAATTTGGTTGCTATTACATCTTTGACCTCATCTCCTGCTACTGTTCCCCCTAGCTCACTCTGTTCAGTCACACAGGATTGCTTGCAGTTTCAGAAGTTGCCATACGCCATCTGTTCTAAGGCTTTGAAACCGCTCTTCCCTCCAGATCACCACACAGCTAACTCTCACCTCCCTCTGGACTCCAGACCTGGCTCCAATCTTACCTTCTACAAAGGGCCTAATGACACCCTTTTTAAAAACTCACGTACTATTACCAAACCATCTTTTTCAACTTTCTTTACCCTACTCTATTGTTTTCTTTATTTTGTTGTACTTAACGATTGTGGGAGATGAAAAGTAATTTTTCCTCCACCTTTCTAAGTTCTTCTTGCTAGACTAACTAATAATGAAATTAACATGAGGCATTCTAACAAGAGACAATAACCAAATTTATTACATATATATGGAATTCTATAAGAATATGAAACCTGAGGAGAGATGAGTCAGTTGAGGCTTATTTGCCATGCTGAGCTAAGAAAACCAATTCATATGGAGATGGAAAAGCAAATGTTTGATAAATAAATGTTTGCTGGACCATCTAACAATGCGACACACAGAGGACTTTGATAACATGAGCCTGACTGGGTTCCTCCCTATTACTCTAGTTCATAGTAAACTATAGTTATCTATGTGATATCTCCCAACCTAGAACAGGTCCTCTATTTAAATTCTTTTAGGCAGTTAGAGGGGAGGTCAAAGTTCCTTTCTAAGTCTTTTGTTTCTTAAAAATAACAGTTTAAAATAATTAATATCTCAAAAGGTATACCTTGTATTTTGGGAGTTGCAAACTGCTATCTTCTAGTGTACTGTGAAAGTTGCTCAGGTGTCACTGTGTTATTGTTCATCCCTGCCAATTAGAATGCAAACCCCACATAAATAATTTTATGTTTTATTCCTTGATGCATTCCAAGCATCAGGTCAATACTAAAAACATAATAGGTGCTTTCTTCCTCTTCGCAGTTGGAACGTATTAGTTTCTGAGCACCGCAGTGCAGAGCCCAGTAGTGAAGAGTAGAATAGAGGGCAGAACACACCTCACTGAGCTGCATTCAGTGGTTCTGGCAGCTGTTGAGAGCACACTCTTCCTTCGTTAGTGCTCTCAGAAGATCGATCAATCACTGATGATCTCTCATTGTGGTTCCCTAAATCCAAACAAAAGCATCTCTATTCTGAGTGGTCAATTACATCACCAGATCCACATCATCCAGACTTCACAAACTGATGCCTGTTTGCTCCTGCATGCAGCTCTTTACACAGGACCTACATAATATCTATAGACTTCCTTTAATTCCTGACTTCTCCATGGCCCATGGAAAACACTGAAAGAATAATCATTCTTTGCTACAACAAAAACAGTTTCTCCTTTGTTCTAGCTACTTAAATAGCTATGTAGTCATTTTTCCGCTCTTCAAATTTTGAAAGTAGGAGTCAACTATCTGCCTACTCTATCCTCCCAAAATTTCAAAAGGTATCTATTATAAATCATTGGCATGGTCTTAACACCCTGATTTTTGACTTGAGGTGAAGGAAAAGCACCATTAAAAAATTGGCTGGAACATTTATTTAAACATCCAATTCTATATGCAAAATTTATATCTGTTTCCCAATTGCTCATAAGATGAAGTTGAATCTTCTGAGTTAACATCTGCACATTTACAGTATAGCTTCCCGCTTGCTTTTCAATCCTGTCTTCAATTATGCACCTTTAATAGTTCTAAACCTCAGAGTCTTTCATTCATTTATCCAGAAAATACCTATAAAGCACATACTACCTCCCAGGACAGAGAAGGAAAACTCTGACTCCAAAAAACCTCCGCTGCCTTGCGGCATACCTCTTCAGGGGAAAGGCTAAGGGAGTAAACCCCGACAGAAAATCCGGAGCCGGAGTCCCTAAGGCGGTTTGACGTTGTAGTCAACACCGGCAACTCCTGCGGCGCACCTGAAGCCAAGCTGTATTGACTCCGTCTTTCCCTTGGACCCTTCAGCTGCGAAGAGAGGGGGCGGTCTGCTGCATGGGCAACAGCAGACCCTCCATATCACCCTGCCCAGGCTCTGTAGCTTCAGCTTCACTGGAGAGGACACTCCAGCGTCATCGCAAAGATGTCGATTCAACACGGGAGGAGACAGATACCGTGTCACTCCCGAGTCGAACTGCACAGCCATTCTCGGCGGTGCAGATAGACTCTTAAGAAGCTACACCATCGTCTCTCGAGATGGACGGGCATGGGCAACAGCAGACCCTCCATATCACCCTGCCCAGGCTCTGTAGCTTCAGCTTCACTGGAGAGGACACTCCAGCGTCATCGCAAGATGTCGATTTAACACGGGAGGAGACAGATACCGTGTCACTCCCGAGTCGGACTGCACAGCCATTCTCGGCGGTGCAGATAGACTCTTAAGAAGCTACACCATCGTCTCTCGAGACGGACGGCTGCCGACGACCTCCCAGGACATGTTCTATACCTTATAATGTGTACATCAAAGACAAATATGCCAGAGTATTTATCTTTTCCCAAATATATCATAAATTGTTATACCCGTGTTTTGTTTTTTTTACTCTTCTCACATTGTCCCCACTTTATGGAATACCATTTCACTCTTGTCTGGATAATAAACTCAAATTTATCTTTCCTATTATTAGTTTAACATCACCTTCTCTGTGGAGCCTACCCTGAATCCCCTGGACAGAATTTATCACTTTCTATTCTGTGTTCCCATTGCACTTTACTGATTTTGGGCAGCACATGATCATATTGAATATGAGCTCTAGATGTTGGAGTCATAGAGTTGTCTGTTAATTAAGAAGATACATTATATTTATATTTCAAAATCTGAATACTAGGCATTCTTGCATTATAATAGAAGGTGAATATCTCTTTCATAATTAAAATGAACTTGGAAGCGAATGCTTTATCAAAGGATATAGGTAGGCAGACACATGCTTGCAGACCAGTGGAACCATCTAAACTTTAGCAAGCATCGAGTGGTAGAAGATAAGGCTTTAGTGTATATTGGATCAATATTGGGTAATATTCTGATAAATCTTAAATGCCATGGGCAGGAGTGTGTACTTAATTCAGTAAGGGAAAAATTATTGAAACCTTCTGAAGAAATGCATTATTGGAGTTAAGTTTTAAAAGGAATAACCTGACAATATTAACAGGTTCTTTTGAAATAGAGTAAGACCAAATAATTAAGTAATAAGTGTGTAACATGAGAGGAAAGAGCACACATGTAAAGGAAACATCACATGAATCATTGTGAAACTAGGAATTCTGTTTTTAAGAAAGGGTCAAAAAGAACATGAGTAAACGATACTCAAACTAATTTTGGATGATTGGCAGAGTGATAACATAGCTGCTGTGGGAGTTCAGAAGGAGAAGAAGATGATTCTTAGTCTAATTTGGACATGTTAATTTTATATGAAAAGTGAGATGCTCTATGCAGATTTGTGGGAAGTAGACTGAAGTTCTGACAACTTGGTGAGGACCTTTATGAAAGATTTGGATAGAGAACTGTGACATTTTGTGACAAAACACAGAGTAATTTATAGTTGTAAAATATATGAAATATATATTTATAAGAAAGATAATTAACCACCGCCCCCCCCAAAAAAAGTATATGAGAAAGAGTTTCAGTACAAGAAAAGGATAACAGTGTCTGACTCAGTAGATTCACCTCTTCCTTAAGGAATAGAATAAGAAAGACAAATCAGTGTAACACTGCCCCTGTGAAATTGAAACAGACCACAAAGGTTAGGAAAACCTGTCAATAAGCAGCACATATATTAAATTAAAAACAAAAACATTTTAGTCTGAATCAATAATTAGCAGACTTAACATCACGGAAAATTTAATTAATGATTTATAGGACAACACTGAGAAGAAACTGAGGAATCCAGAATAAAAGAGCAAAGAGAGTGTATTGACAGAGAAAGAAAAAAGGCAAACCAACTGAAAATATAGCTTATATAAGAGTGATTTGCAAAAAGAAATCAGAATATGTAGAACATAAATTATACAGTTTTTAAAAATAATCTGTATTTGGACATTGATAGACTAGTCATGTTCCAAGTAAATTAGCAACAAAAGCCACAAAATAAAAAAATATCTTGGTGACACTGGCAAATTCGGAGAACTGTGTGAGGTCCCACGGTGCTTACTTTGTAAGGCACTAAGGTGTCATTGTCTTATGTACATATGTTTCTTCTATCTTCTTCAATAAATGCCTCTATCTTTCACATTGCATGGCTGGGTACTTTCTGGACAGACCCTGTGTATATACATGCATATACAAATAAAATTAAGAAAACATTTGAAAATAACAAAAATTATTTAAATCTCTCTATAAAAAAGGAGACTCTTTAAGAGAAAATGGAATAGTAAAATACAATTCTAAACGTCACAAAACCTAAAACCCACATAGAATTTAATGATTCTTTCTTCCTTCCCTTCTGTTACAGTTGATGAAGAGGCACAATTTTTGTCTAAGGACAATGTTTATGTGCACTGAGACCCCTTTTCTTCTTTCTAGTGACTTCTTTAATAGATTATACCTTCTTTCCCTCTACTGACTTACACATTCTCAAGGGTTTCCCACTTAAGAACGAACTCTTCTGTTTAACACTCTCCCTTTCAGCTACCTCATGATCACTTCCTTCTTTTCACAGCCAAACCCTGCCCTCAAACATTTCTTTATCTCCCATTGACTAGACAACCCTACATCCTCTACTACAAACTTCTCTGGCTTCTCTAGCCTCTACTATTCAACTCTCTCTCTTTTTTAAAATTTAATCTTTATTGTATTTTTTCCCATTATCATTTAGTCCCCTTATACTCCCTCGCCCCAGAAATCACCACACTGTTGTCCATGTCCATGAGTCCTTTTTCATTTTTGCTCAATCTCTCCACCTCCTCACCTCCCCCACCCTCACCCACTAGCTGTCATCTGTTCTACACAAATGAGTGAAATCATATAGTATTTGTCTTTTTCTGACTGGTTTATTTCACTTAGCATAATGGTCTCCAGGACCATCCATACTATCACAAAGGGTAAAAAAATTTTTTACTTTTATTTTTTATGGTTGAGTAGTATTCCGTTGTGTAAATGTCCCATGATTGTTTTATCTTCTCATCTGTTGGTGGACACTTGGGCTGCTTACATATCTTGGTGATTGTAAATAATGCTGCAATGAACATAGGGATGCTTATGTTCTTTTGAGTTCATGTTTTGGGTTAATTTGGATATATTCCCAGAAATGGGATTGCTGGGTCAAAAGGCAGATACATTTTAAATTTTTTGAGTTATCTCATTACTGCCTTTCACAGTGGCTGCACCAGTCTGCATTCCCACCAACAGTGCAGAAGAGTTCCCCTTTCTCCACATCCTCGCCAGCTCGTTTGTTGATTTATTGATGACAAACATTTTGACAGATGTGAGATGGTATCTCATTGTGGCTTTAATTTGCATTTCTCTGATGATTAGTGATATTGAGCATCTTTTCATATGTCTATTGACTATCTGTTTGTCCTCCTTGGAGAAGTGTCTATCAAGTCCTTTGTCTAGTTTTTCAACTGGGTCTTTTTGGTGTTCAGTTTTATAAGTACTTCATAAATTTTGGATATTAATCCCTTATCACATGTTTTGCATAATATATTCTCTCATTCTGTAGGTTGTCTTTTTATTTTGTTGATGATTTCCTTTGCTGCACAAAATTAGTTTGATGTAGTCCCATTTGTTTATTTTTTCTTTTGTTTCCCTTGCGTGGGGAGATATATTCAATAAAAAAGTTGCTACCATTCAATTCTTAAGAACCTATCTAGCTTCTAAAATCAGCCTAAATCTTTCACTCCTTGTTGTTATTTCTAAGAATAATGTTATTTGAATTTCAAAAATATTCAATAGCCCTGGCTGGTGTGGCTCAGTGGATTGAGTACTGGCCTGTGAACCAAATGGTTGCCAGTTCAATTCCCATCCAGGGCACATGCCTGGTTTGTGCATGCGAGAGGCAACCACACATTGATATTTTGCTCCTTTACTTTCTCCTTCCCTTCCCCTCTTTCTAAAACTAAATAAAGTCTTTTAAAAAATTCAAGAAATGAAATGTGACTGGAAAGAAACCAAATCAAAGGAATTACATGTTGTTTGTTTAAAAATGTGTGTGTATATATATATTCACTAGTCCTTCTCTAGTCAATCTCTTATCATGGGAATCCCCAACCCACCTCACCACTTCCACTCCTCTCTGTGCCACGAGAATCACTACCTTGAATCCATAAATGTTGTTACTCCCAGGGGTCTTGTCTTAGAGCCTCTTTTCTACACAGTCTCCTTGGGTGGCTTATCCATCCAGCCCCATGGTTCCAATTAATATTTAGACACATGCTTATAACTGTCAAATTTTTATCTCCTGCTTAGATATCCTTTCTGAGATCCAGACTCATATACCTAACTACTGACAGAATCTTCATTTAGATGAAACTCTTCCTCCAAAATCTCTCTTGAATGCTTCAATTCTCTCCACCCCCAGAGCCACCACTAGTTTAGGGCATAATTACTTCCTTCCTAGATTACTGGAATAGCCTTTTTAACTTTTTCCAGTATCCAAGCTTCTATTCCACTAAGTCATTCTCCACATTGCAAGAAGAATGATCTTTTCAAAAGTGTCATTTTTAAAATCATTTCACTCCTTTGAATGAATGATTCATGGTTTGTTTCTCTTTGTCCTTACAACGAAGTTCAACCTTCTTCACACAACTCAAAGTTCATCATGAACTGTCTAGTGTTTTCTTTTAAAGTATAGAATTATTACACTTAGAAGAGAGTTAAAGTATACAAATATTAAAGTGCATAGAGAATTATAACCAGAGATGGGATTGTGGTATTTGATTTCTTGGGGTACAGAGGGAATATGTTCTCAGATATTTTTAAAAGTATCATCAAGAGGCTTTCTTAAGCTGTGTACAGGCTAAGCTGCTTTTATAACAACCCCCCAAATATACTCACTTAAATAACTATATCACTCCCTAATGTTATAGTCTAGATAGAGGCAGGTATTGTGACAGTTCAGCCCCATCCAGTAACCCAGAAGGCAAAATTATCTCTATACTGTACATCCACCATCTTCTAGAGTGTTCTTCACATCCAAATAGCCCCAATTCTTTCCAGCACCACATTCATGAAGCAATCTGCATGAAGAGCAAGGGGGATGTCGAAAGCAAGCAGCTGATCTGGAAGTGGTACAGCTCATGCTCACAGCCCACTGGCCACAGCTTGGTCAAATGGCACATGTAAGAAAGATGAAAGAAAGGAATAGTTTCAAGGAAAGTTGAGATAGATAGTCTCTGGCTGGTTGACTCGTCGGCAGCCGTCCGTCTCGAGAGACGATGGTGTAGCTTCTTAAGAGTCTATCTGTACCGCCAAGAATGGCTGTGCAGTCCAACTCGGGAGTGACACGGTATCTGTCTCCTCCCGTGTTGAATCGACATCTTGTGATGATGCTGGAGTGTCCTCTCCAGTGAAGCTGAAGCTACAGAGCCTGGGCAGGGTGATATGGAGGGTCTGCTGTTGCCCATGCAGCAGACCCCCCCTCTCTTCGCAGCTGAAGGGTCCAAGGGAAAGACAGAGTCAATACAGCTTGGCTTCAGGTGCGCCGCAGGAGTTGCCGGTGTTGACTACAATGTCAAACCGCCTTAGGGACTCCGGCTCCGGATTTTCTGTCGGGGTTTACTCCCTTAGCCTTTCCCCTGAAGAGGCATGCCGCAAGGCAGCGGAGGTTTAAGATCGAACCAGCGACACTTAGCTCGCAGGCCGACGCTCAATCCACTGAGCCAAACCAGCCAGGGTTATCTAGAATAGTTTCCAAACATTCATTTGTTTGTTTTTATGGCATTAATATTGCCATATTATGGCTGGTTGACTATGTTCTGATAAATGTAATGAGGCTATTTATTAAATAGAGAAATGAATATTGCATATTGGGATCCTGCATAATTGGGAAGTAATTAGCAGTCTCAGATACCAATTCAAAACATAGGGTAGAAATAAGGACTGTTGAAATAAGTGAGGAAAAAATTTAAATCTTCCCTTTTGAAGGTAAGTGGTAACTTCAAAAGAGAAAAGGAACTGCTATAGAGTACATAAAGTGTATTAAATGTCCTCAGTTCTTCCTTGAAAATATTGAACTCTTTTTGTTATAGTGTGAGTTTTAGTGACTTTGAGAAGAAGGATACTCAAGAGATATGGTATCTGTGAAGACTAATGACACTTATTTACACATTCATGGAAGCGTGTGGACCCAAAGTTTTGAAAGGAAGAAGTCAGCATAGAGGACATTAGAAATAAACAGGAATAACTTAATACAAAGGGTTGCTCATTCTAGAGATAAAAATTAGGGGAAATGAGAAGAAAAGATGTCACTTGTAACTTTTATGTTAATGTCCGGGATTGAAGAAACAGGTAAAAGTCAGGATACATTGACAAAAAGGTAACTGAAATAATTTACTCTCTCTTATATAAGTTTTCTAATCTTTCTTTTTGTCCTCATTTTAACAGTTCTTTGTAAAACATATCATAAGCAAAATTAACTCTATTGAATTAGAGTAGCAATTAAATAGATCTATTCTTATTATATGAGATATAAAAATAACACAGCAAAATTTTGAATACAGGGTGCATTTGTAAAACTAATCAGCATAATCCAGACTCATGTACTTTAGAAACTGTCATCTTCAGACTGGTATTACAATTTGTTGGTTGCACTGCACCTCCTGTCGGAAGTCAGCAGGCAGTCTGGAGACAGCGTGGCAGCTGGTGTACACACACTGCCTGCCAGTCTGAGTTATTTGCCCTGGCTAGTTTACAGCTCTGTTTCTGGTAATAACTTTTTTTAAAAATATGCTTTATTGATTATGCTGTTACAGTTGTCCCAATTTCTTTTACCTTTGTTCCCCTCCACCCAGTGACATCCCTCTCTCCAGTTGTCCCCCCCTTAGTCCATGCCCATTGGTTGTGCATATAGTTCTTCTCAGCATCTTCCTGTCTACTCCATTCCCTCGTACTATGCTTCTTAATTTCTGCATCATCTCCCTCCCTTTCCTCCTTCCCCCACTCTGCTGACATCCCCCCATAATGTTCCCCATACCTATCATTCTTTTCCCACTCTCGTTGCCTACTCTGTTTGCTTTTGTTTCGGTTCCCTAGCTTCTGTTGTTGGTTGTTGTGATATAGTTTTCATTTTAATGTTCATAGTTTTGATTTTCTTTCTCCTAAACAACTCCCTCTAACATTTCATATAACAGTGGTTGGGATCTAATGAACTCCTTCAGTTTTACTTTGTCCTGGAAGCACTTTCTCTGCCCTTCTATTCTGAATGACAGCTTTGCTGGATAGAATAATTGTGGTTGTAGGTTTTTGCTTTTCATTACTTTGAATATTTCTTGCCAGTCCCTTCTTGCCTGCAGAGTTTCTTTTGAGAAATCAGCTGACAGTTTTATTGTGAACCCCTTTGTATGTAATTCTCTTCTTCTGTCTTGCTGTTTTTAAGATTCTGTCTTTATCCTTCATTTTTGACATTTTGATTATATTGTGTCTTGGTGTGGTTCTCCCCAGGTCCAATTTCTTTGGAACTCTCTGTGCTTCCTGGACCTGTAAGTCTATTTCCTTCCCCAAGTTTGGGAAGTTCTGCTTCATTATTTTTTCACATAATTTTTCAATTTCTAGTTCTTCTTCACCTTCTGTCAACCCTATGATTCGGATGTTGGCCTGCTTATAGCTGTCCGATAAGTTTCTGAGCCTCTCCTCATTTTCCTCACTTCTCGTTTTCTCTTTCTGCACTGGTTGACTGTTTGTTCCCTCCCTATGTTCCGATTTGTTGATTTGATCCCTAGTTTTCTTTTCCTCACCACTAGTTTCGTATGTGTTTTTGTTCATTTCAGGAGGACTAGCCTTCATTCCTTCCCTGTCTTGTTTAAGATCTGCTGCTAGGTCTGTAAGCACTTTTATAAGCAAAGCTCTGAACTGTGCCTCAGAAAGATTTCCTACCTGCTGCTTCATTAGATTAGAAATTTGTTGTCTGGTCAGCTTCGTCACTGGGATCTCTATAATGATCGGTGTCATCCTGAACAGTTTTGTGTTTACCTTTGCTTCCTGGGCAGGGCTGTCACACCTTCTACGCTATGGCAGGCAGAGCCCTGTGCACTCAACACAACCGGGCGCTTTCTGCAGGGGTGGGGGTTCAAGATGGATTCCTGCTGTTCAATCTCAGCTGAGAGACTGGGAGCCTCCTCCTCCATCCCTGTCCCCACCAGGCCTCACAGTCCAAGGAAATGGGGGTCTGCCTTTCCCGGCTTTAGAATCATAAGCTGACAGGTCTGGTCTGCATCCAGGGGTGCTCCCCAGGCGCTTCTCACCTCCCCTTAAATACGGGTGTCTGTACTTACCGCTGTTCTGCTGCCATCACTGCTGCTGCCACGGACAGCACAGCTTGGCCTCTCCTCCCCGGCTTCGTCCCACCTACCTGTCTGGACGAGCACCACTTCTTTATAACTTCATATGTTGGAGTTCCATTTATTTTCTGGAACTTCTGTTTATTGATGGTTTTGTGGTAGTTGTATTCCTTCTTAGTTGTGGAGGAAATGGAGTGTGTCAGTCTAGGCGTCAATCTTGGCAGGAAGTCTCCTGTGTGTGTTTGTTTCCATGTCCCAGGCAGAGCTGTCCTTCCTACTACGTTGTAAGGGGCAGAGCCTTAGGTATTTGTCAGTAACAGGTGACCTGTTTCACCACATTGTGGCTGTGTATGCAGGGGAGGGGTCTGAGAAGGAACAATGCCGCTTGCCCAGCACTCGCTCCTTTTCCAAGTTCCTCTCCCACTTCCACACCAGACTGGTGCCCCTCTAGCTGCTGCCCTGGCTGTCGTTCCCAGAGTGTGTGGGTCTGTGGATGTTCCAGGACCATGTGGGCCCTTTAAACAAGTGGACTCTGCTGAGAGACCAGCAGTTTCTGCCTCTGTCTCAACCCCCACTGGTCTGTTCAGTCAAAACCAATGAGCCTTGATTTTCCCCGGAGTTCGGACAGTGAGCTGCCCTGGTGAGGAGCTGGGAATGCTTATCAGGTGTCTCTCCTGACTTTTTAAAATGTGTAACTGCACTTTCTGCTGGCCTGCTGCTGTTGCCACTGCTGCCACCACCACGCTGTGTCTTCTCCACCCCTCCTACCTTTCTGGATGAGTATTTCTTCTTTATATCTTTGTTTGCTGGACTTCCATGCAGTTTGATTTTCTGGAACTTCTGGTTGTTTCTAGTTTTGAGGTAGTTGTATTCCTTCTTAGTTATGGAGGGAGACACAGCATGTCTGTCTATGCCTCCATCTTGGCCGGAAGTCTGATAATAACTTCTTGACAGTAGTGATGATTGATGGATTTTAAGCAATAGGTGGCATAATTTGGTTTGCATTTTAAAGCATTCACTATGGTGGCAGAGTGGAAAATGGAAGGACATGGGATCAAAAACTAGGAAGAACATATTAGGTATTAGCAGTATCAAACCAAATGAGAGAAAATGTAAAAGGAATTACTGTGTCATCATGAACACTGATCATCTATACACTATAAAGGAAAGAATAAAACTTAACTAATTGATAGACAATTAAGCACACACTTTGTTTAATAATGGGTTAGAAAGAACCCAGAATCATTGGATATTATGGCCAATGCCATGAAAATTTTTCTACATGGTCGTCGTCGTCGGCAGCCGTCCGTCTCGAGAGACGATGGCGTAGCTTCTTGAGAGTCTATCTGCACCGCCGAGAATGGCTGTGCAGTCCGATTCGGGAGTGACAATCCCTGCCGCACTTGGTACAGGTGAAGGCAGATGGCTGTTGTTGCTGCTGCTGACGCTGCTTCCGCCTCGATCTTTTCTGGACCGCCTCCTCGTTGCGCGCAGCCTCTGCGCGTGACGTACCTTGCCTGACCGCGAGCCTCCAGGCTAGGCGGTCGTCTGCTTGAACTTCCCATGTGTTGAGATTGATGGAGCATTGTGTCATGTCCTTTTTGCAGATGTCTTTGAACCGCAGTTTTGGGCGCCCTGTCATCCTCTTGCCTTCTGCTAGCTCGCCGTAGAGGAGGTCTTTGGGGATACGGCCTGCATCCATTCTTTTGACATGGCCGAGCCACCTGAGGCGTCTCTCGCTAAGAACTGCATGCAAACTGCTCATATTGGCTCGCTTCAGCACCTCGGTGTTGGGGACCTTATCCTGCCAGGCGACATGCAGGACGCGTCGCAGGCACCTCATGTGGAAGCTGTTGAGTTTCCTTTCGTGCCTTGCATAGGTGGTCCACGTCTCGCTGCCATAGAGGAGAGTGCTGAGTACGCAGGCTTGGTAGATGCGCAGTCTGGTTTTCTCAGTGAGGCTGGAATTGTTCCACGCTCGCCGGTTCAGTCTGGCCATAACTGTGGCTGCCCTGGTGATTCTCCGGTTGACCTCCAAGTCGACTGACAGAGAGCTCGAGATGGTGGACCCGAGGTAAGTGAAGTCGTTGACAACCTCCAGGGTGTATCCGTCGATGGTGATGCATGGGGGAGTCCCCGTGCCTTGAGCCATAACATTCGTCTTCGTCAGGCTGATGGCTAGTCCGAACTCCTTGCATGCGTGGGAAAGGCAAGTGACTAGCTGCTGGAGTCCCTCTTCGGAGTGTGATGTCAAAGCTGCGTCGTCGGCGAAGAGCATCTCACGGATGAGTACATCTTTGACTTTGGTCTTGGCTCGTAGACGGGCCAGGTTGTAGAGCTTGCCATCGGATCTGGTGTGAATGAAGACACCCTCGCTGCAGTCCTTAAAGGCGTATTGGAGGAGCATGGAGAAGAAGATTCCGAACAGCGTAGGCGCGAGGACGCAGCCCTGCTTTACTCCGCTGCTGACTGGGAAGGCCTCAGAGGTTGCGCCGTTGTAGGACACCGTGCTGTGCATGTTGTCGTGAAAGGACATGACCACAGCGAGCAGATGTGGTGGACAGCCAATCTTCCGTAGCAAGCTGAAGAGTCCGCTTCGACTGACCAGATCAAACGCCTTCGTGAGGTCGATAAAGGCGAGGTAGAGTGGTTTATGCTGCTCGTGACACTTCTCCTGCAGCTGGCGTAGGGAGAAGATCATGTCCACTGTTGAGCGGCCAGCTCTGAAGCCACACTGGGACTCTGGGTAGACGCGGGAAGCAAGGGTCTGCAGGCAGGCAAGAGCGACCCGGGCGAATACTTTGCCGACGACGCTGAGGAGAGAGATGCCCCGGTAGTTGTTGCAGTCGCTGCGGTCTCCTTTGTTCTTGTACATGGTGATAATGTTGGCGTCTCTCATATCCTGGGGGATGTAACCCTCCTTCCAGCAGAGACAGAGTAGATGGTGGAGCGGCTGTAGCAGGACTGGTTTCCCGCTCTTTAGGATTTCTGGAGGGATTCCGTCGCTTCCTGGTGCTTTCCCGCAAGCGAGGCGGTCGATGGCTTTGCCGAGCTCTGCCGCAGTAGGTGGGGTGTCTAGCTCCTCCATGACTGGTAGGTCTGGGATGGCGTTAAGAGCAGTGTCTGTTACGGTGTTCTTCGTTGCGTACAGCTCGAGGTAGTGCTCGGTCCACCGCCGCATTTGCTGTTCCTGGTCAGTGATGACCTCACCTGTCTTGGACTTAAGGGGGGCGATCTTGGAGGGGATTGGGCCTGTTGCCTTCTTGATACCCTCATACATTCCTCGTGTGTTGCCTATATCGGCGGCTTCCTGAATGCTTCTGCACAGGTTTAGCCAATAGGTGTTGGCACAGTGGCGGGCGGTCTTCTGGACTTTGTTCCTGGCAGCCCGTAGAGCTTGAAGTGTACTGGGAGTGGACGTTACCTTGTAAGCCAGTAGGGCCTTCCTCTTAGCCTCGATCACGGTTCCATTTCTTCCCAGTGAGCCTCGTACCAGTCAGCGTTCTTCCGCTCTTTCTTCCCGTAAGCAATAATGGCGGAGTTGTATATGGCGTCGCGGAGACGTGGCCAATTGGATTCGATAATGTCATCTGCCGCCACTCCCTCGCCGAGTGCATCTTCCATCTTGTTGATGAATTGCTGGGTCTTAACTGGGTTGCTGGCACAACTGGTGTTGATGCGTGGGCGACCCTTCATCTTGGAGTGGTGCAACCTCTTCGGCATTATGCGCACCTTGCTTACCACGAGGGCATGGTCCGTGTCGCAGTCTGCACTGTGGTAGCTGCGGGTGAGGAGGGTGCTGCCAATATCCGTTCTTCTGGTGATGACGAGGTCAAGCTGGTGCCAATGGCGGGAGCGGGGGTGCCTCCATGACACCTGGTGGATCTCTTTGCACTTGAAGAATGTGTTTGTCACGCACAGGCCGTGGTGACACAAAAGCTCAAGCAGTCGCTGACCATTCTCATTGATCTTTCCTCTCCCAAAGTTTCCAAGGCAGGTGGGCCAGGCCATGTGGTCGGCTCCTACTCTTGCGTTGAAGTCTCCAAGGAGATAGAGAGCGTTACTTCTGGGAATCTTGGATAACGCTTCGTCCAGTGCATGGTAGAACTGTTCTTTCTCTTCGGTGGTGGCGCAGAGGGTTGGGGCATACGCGCTAAGAATGCTGACTGGGCCGAAAGTTGTTGACAATCGGAGGGTAAGTAATCTCTCTGTGCCTCCTGTGGGTGGCTCTATGGAGTTAACAAGCGTGTTCTTCACAGCGAACCCAACACCGTGCTGTCTTGGTTGGTCCGGAGACTTCCCTTGCCAGTAGAAGGTGTAGTTGGTTTCTCTGATAGTTCCGTTGTCGGCCAACCGGGTCTCCTGTAGAGCCGCAATGTCGATGTTTAGTCGTGCCAGTTGCCTATTGATGACAGCGGTTTTCCTGGCACCCTTGATCCACGGAAGGTCTGCAGTAAGTCCGGGGCACATGGTCCTGATGTTCCAGCTAGCGAGGCGAAGAGCCGGAGGCTTCTTTCTTGTTGTTTGCTTGGAATTGCCTGGTGCGAGTGTTTTGTGGCCCACTTTTCAAGAGACGCCTCTCTGATCCCCACGCACCCAGTGGGGCAGGCGAGCCATGGCGAGACGGTAGCTGTCCAGTGAGGTGCGATGACCTCTCCCACTGTCAGAGGAGACCCCTGGCGCTCGTTTCCTTCGCCAATCGGATGAGCTTATAACCGGTATCTGTCTCCTCCCGTGTTGAGTCGACATCTTGCGATGACGCTGGAGTGTCCTCTCAAGTGAAACTGAAGCTACAGAGCCTGGGCAGGGTGATATGGAGGGTCTGCTGTTGCCCATGCAGCAGACCCCCCCCTCTCTTCGCAGCTGAAGGGTCCAAGGGAAAGACAAAGTCAATACAGCTTGGCTTCAGGTGCGCCGCAGGAGTTGCCGGTGTTGACTACAATGTCAAACCGCCTTAGGGACTCCGGCTCCGGATTTTCTGTCGGGGTTTACTCCCTTAGCCTTTCCCCTGAAGAGGTATGCCGCAAGGCAGCAGAGGTTTTTTGGAGTCAGAGTTTTCCTTCTCTGATTTTAGAGATGTCCTTCCTCTTTCCTCCTTTACAGTCTTGAGGGCAGCATTTACAGGCTAAAATAGAAAACTGGCAGTGTAACCTTCTAAGCAGATACTACCAATACCCTGCTTGGGTATACTCATCCAACAATAAACATCTCTTAAATGTCCTCCAAGTGCCATGCCTCGAATTAGTAAATGGCAGTGCAATGGCAGCCAAACATTTGGATCAGTTTCACTAAGTAAACCACCAACACAAGTAGGTTTTTAAAACAATAGAATAGTGTCTCATTTTATTAAAAATAATAACTATTTTTAAGCAACTTACCAGCAACACTGAATAAAAACCTGGCTGTGTTTCCCACTGTTTCAACTGCTCCTCAGCTGCCTTTAACACAGCAGTATCCTGACTGGTGGCCTGAGTTAAGACTTGAAGAACAACAGTGCTGGCACTATTGAGATCCATGGAAACCAATTGGCTCAGTCCGAATAGCCCGGCTCTCCAGCTTCCACTGTCCAACACGAAGTGGCGTCAGTTGGTCCCGCGCCCCACGCTTGCAAGTCCACGCGCCGCCGCCCACTGATGCCGAAAGCGGCTTCTAGGAACGCGCCATGTTCTGAGTCGCAGCTCTAAACGATGCGGACGCTAGAATATCGCGTCACAGACATCCACAGCAATAAAAAAGATCAAAATACTGATACACAAAACAACACAAATGAATCTCAAAAAGCATTACGCTAAGTGAAAGAAGCAAAGCATAAAAGTCTACATGAAGTTCTAGAAAATGCAAAATTATAGAGACAGAAAGTAGATCACTGGTTGCCTTGGGCTATGGGGCTAGAGGAAAGGATGATACAACAAGACACAGGATAATTTTTAGGGAGATGGAAATGCTTTAATCTTGATTCAATAGTAGTTATGCTACCGAAAAGCAATTTGGGGTCCTGCTGCCTGCCGCCACCCTCTAGGCAAAATTCCAGAAGCAAAGGTTTGGTGATAAAGAAAGTCTATCCAGTCACAGCTTCAATTACTTAAGCCTATCAATTAAGGCTAAACTCTAACACCTGGGCCCTGCTATCATTTCCCCCTGTTTTAATCACCTTATTTCTATAGGGCTAGTTACAAACTAAAACAGCATAAAATACAAAAACTACACAACTTTGGAAGAATGACAGGCTTCTGCCTCATAGCCTGTTCCCTCTAGAACACCCAAAGAATAAACCAGGGACCCTCTGCCAGGCCAGCCCAATCCTTTAGAAAAATAGGAAGCCCCACACTTTGTTCTTCCACAGAGACACGAACTTAACAATATACTGTCTAAAAACGCTTTAAGAGAACTCCAGAAACCAGTTAAAAAGTCATAATATCCCAGGAAAGTGCAAAGCCAAAACCAGCTACATTAAAATGGTTAAAAAAATTATTTCACCCATGAGAGCCCCTCCCCTAAGCCAGCACAGAAACAACCTTAAAGAAATGAAGACCTAATAATTATGAGACAAAAATAAAAACGACCATCTTAAATAAGTTCAATGAACTTCGAGAGAAAACAGACAACTAAGGAAAATCAGGAAAATGATGCATGAACAAAATGAAAATATCTTAAAAAACAGAACTTCAGGAATTGAAGAATATAATAATTCAATTAAAATTTTAATTTTAATTTTTTCTACATGGTAATGTTTTCATAAGTTCACATATTTTTTGAAATATCTGCAAGATTGTTTAACTTATACTACAACATGGAGGAATAATGACCACAATAATATGTTAAAGGGAATGTATTTTGTTGGTCTTATTTCTGTTTGAGGAGTTTCAATACTACACTCTTAGAAATGTAGTTCTTTGGTATGTCCCATCAAATTTTGCATCAGCACACTTGAAAAGCCTACTTTCTGCTATTCAGTGACCTCTTGGCTACATACTGATAGATTTCCAATCCACCGAGAAGCAAACACTCACAGACACTTTTCAGATTTCCAAAGCTATGATTAAATGTGCCTTTACATCAAAAATCAATCTTTTTTAAGGTCTGCAAAGGATTTGCTCTGCAAAGTAAACACTAATGTGCTAGAAAGGCTCCCCAAAACCTTTAAAATAGCTGTTTTTCCCCTTGTAAGAAGTCATTGTTCCAAGGGCTGTTTATAGATGCAAATTTTTAAAGGTCCCAAAGTCTTAATTAAGATCATGCTGGTTTGAGTACATGCTCTCATTTATTACAGGATCTTTTAAAATTACACAAAAGTTACATACTAGAATTATAACAATCAGCAATTAGTAGATGTAGCTTTTTGATACTTTGGTTGATTAGCTAAATAGCCTATAGCCTTTACTTTTTAGGAACTTCTGTATTTTTTCAAGTAGTTGTACCATTTCCATAAAGTAAATAATATTTTACTCTTTAGAATTTTTAAAATAAATCAAAATATGTTAGGTGAATTTAGCTAGCATCTATTGAATTCCTCATGTATAAGATTCCTCATGTAGATAATTGACTTTAGGGTGTTTTTCTTTTTTTTTTTTTTGTAATTTTAATGGTTTCCTATTTTTGTTAACATTGCTTCTCCTAAAAGACATGTAAGCTTTCTGGTGACAAAGATCCCATCTTATATTTCCTTAATTCCCCTACCACTTTAGCATAAACTATTACGTTAGTAGGTAATCCTCAACAAATACTAACAACAGCCTTTAATACAAGAACAAATCCAATAACAATTTATTTTTACTCTGTGAGGTGCAAATAATAACCCCAGTCAGTTCAATAAACAGAACACTAGATTATATTAACAGGTTCTATTGTCATTGATCTGACATTATTAAATTATTCACAATTTTTGTTAGGGAAAAACTACAATATTGAAGCAGTCAATAAAACCTTTTCAACAATTGTCCCAAATGTCATATTGACTTCTTACAGGCTTTGTGATGTCATTGCCTATTGCATTTGCTTTAGCCATATTGTTTTGTAATATCCTGAACTTTCATTTGTACCATTGCTTCTTTTTATCTTCTTTGTCTTCTCTCTCTCTTTCTCTCTTTGTACCACTATTTCTTCATTAAATATCAGGTCTCCACATGATTTCCTACTATGTCTTCCTGAGTTCTAATGTTTAATTATTTTGATAATTTGCTAACACACCACAAAAGTGGACTGAATTCATAAAGGTCTGCACAGGATCACAGATTATTAGGCAGAGGCTGCCCAACACACACCAAAGAAAGACTTAGATCATTTACCAGTTTGTAGGAATTAAGTCCTGAAAATTGACCCATACTAAATAGGAACACAAAATAAAAATCCAGAAGAAAGTGGACACTGATTCACATTTTCAAAAGAATGATTCAGAGTAATTCAAATCTAACCAAAACCAAACACAACATCTTCTATCTCAAATATGCTATGTCCCCCAGATTGGTGAACACACCACACATCCTGTTGCACAGGCCGGCAATGAGACTTCTTTTGCTTTGTCACAGTCCATATTTAGTAAATAGGCACTACTCATTCTGTCTTCTTCATAGCTTTCTAATTTCTCTACTTCTCTCTATTCCCAGGGCCACCAATGGCTATATATATACGCTGTAACTACTGTTATCTCCTTTCTATTGGATTAAAAAGCCTCTTAACTTATTTCCAAGCCTCTACTCTTACTACATAGTTCCATTCACTGCATTGCCTCCACCATTCACTTTCCAAACTCAACTACGTTCAAGATATTCATGAGAATTTTCCTGGAAATCTTTCCCAGATCCTCCACATTTTCCAAGATAAAGATTCAAATTTTCTAGAAGTGCAATCTGGAATTCTACAACCTGGATTATGATCCTTTCCAAGTTCACCTCTCATACCCACCTCACCCACATTGTCTGTTGCAGCGCTCTGCTACTTTGAGCATTCTGTGCATTGGGCCGTGTTGTTGAGCCTGTGTGTCATTCCCCCTCTTACCTAGACAACTTCTACCTAAAATACTCAGTTTTTATCTTTAACCCCCTCCAAGCTTTGTGCCACCTAAAGAATTCCTTGTTGCCATACCTTCTATTTCCTTTGGCTGAAATAAAGTTTGGAACCCTAAATTCCAAAGAAGATTTTTTTTAATGACAAATAAAATGGGCATTGAAAATTGTGAAGCTCAAGAAGAAACAAAAATACAAGTTCTACTACTTGGAAGTGTCAAAGGAAGGGAAAATTGTGAAAAGAGTGTCAATGTCATGTGTCAACTGACATATCAATCAAGTATCATCATTTCCAACTGAAAAAAGGGGCATATTAATTTCTTACCATTGCTGTACAAATTACTACCTTAAATTTAGTGGCTTAAAGCAATACAAATATATCATCTTACAGTTCTATGGAAGTCAGAAGTCCAAAAATGGGTCCCATTGGGATAAATTAAGATGTCAGCAGGCCATTTTCCTTTCTGGAGGTGAGGGAAGATTCTATTTTCTTGACTTTCACTTTCTTGAAGCCACCTGCATTCTTTGGCTTCTATTTTCCTTTCACCTTCAAAATCAGCAATGGCCAGTCAAGTCCTG
Source organism: Furipterus horrens (assembly GCF_987537825.1). Classification (NCBI taxonomy): domain Eukaryota; kingdom Metazoa; phylum Chordata; class Mammalia; order Chiroptera; family Furipteridae; genus Furipterus; species Furipterus horrens. Next base: position 75,588,827 of record NW_028327174.1, on the reverse strand, counting down.
ATTACACAAAATCACTTTGACATTGATTCCCTTCTCTCCCTCTACACCATTTTAAAAGACCTTTGTAATTACATTGGGCCTGCTGAATAATCAACAATAATCTCCCTATTTTGAGATTAGTTGATTATCAATCTTAATTCTATCTATGATCTTAATTTCCTTTGTCACATAATCCAATATATTCATAGATTCCTGAAATTAGGATGTGGACATCTGAGCAGGGGGCATTATACTAGTTACCACAAAAGATAATATTATAAAAGTATACATCTTTCTTCAAAGCACTCCAGGTTTGTACATAATGAGGCTTTGTGATTAATTTGAAAGATTCTGGAGCCAAAAGTGTCTGGTTCTCCCACTTACTAGGAAAATTATTCAAGCTCCTTATTCTTGGAATCTGAGAAAAATCAGAATTTTTATCTAATAGCATTGTTGGAATATGCTTTTAAAGCATAGAACTTTTTCTCATAATCACTATATTGTAAAATGGATTAATAAAGTTATTTAAAAATTAAATGACTTGAAATATGTAATGTGCAAAATACATAGAATGGTCCACAGCATGATGGAAGAGCTGAGTAAATGATAACTATGGGCATTTTATGCTCAGTGGTAATTATTATAAAGCTGTAAGAAGAGTTGTTCCTTTTATACTTACCAGGAGATTGTGATAGATCCTTCGGAATATATCAGAATTATTTTTAGGCAAAGAATGACTCTTATACATAGAAAAATATATAGAAAATATCAAGATAGAGGCTTTTAGAATTATGGAAGAAAAGGCCTGATATGTGATCTAGTAGAACAGTAGAGTGCTCTGCATAATAAAGAAGCACATCTGGGAACAGTAGGGAATTTTGTGAAAAGGGACAAAGCCTTGGGAGGGGAGACCCAGCATCATGACAGAGGGCAGAGTCCAGATTACAATACTAGCCTATGATATATGACATATTCTCCAACTCAGAGGGAGCTAAGGAACTTTTAAGAACCCTGATGATAACAATAAATATGCATTGTTCTTTGTTCAGTACTGTGCTACAAACCCTTTTATTACCTCTTAAAATTTTAGTGGAAGGTGCTTCCCATCAGTGGTCTTGTTTTAGTGGTTCAATGGCGGAAGATATAAAAGAGGTCAGTGATCAGCTGGGGACAAAGCAGCCCGAGCATGCAGTGCAGGGTTAGATCAGGCAGCACATGGAAGGAAGGGACATATGGGGAGTGACTCATCATGGTTGAGACACATCTCTTTCCAAAAAAAGAAGAGGAACCTTGCTTTTCATTCTTTCTTTTCTTTTCTTTTTAAAGGAAACAGAAAGCAAGGGAAGGTGTTTATTTCTGATGTCACATATTTGCTGTTACAGAGATGAGAGCTACCCCAATAGTAGGTATTATTTTTTGTGAATTATTCATGTTATGATGATGATGGTTTTTGTCATTATTATTTTCAAATGATCTACATTATTTGAGATTATAAAATTTTTGAAAATTATTCTCAGAGGCACCATAAGGCATATATAAGAAGCCCTGGTACAGAAAGGAAGTGCAAGAAGAATGAAAGTGTCATACTGTGATTTTCTAAAAAGGGAATATTTTAGTTTCTACTAAAAACAGGTGAACAGTAAAAATATTCACAAAAATCTAAAGTGTATTACTTAATTGATGAATTGTGCTTTGAATATATTTACTAGGTCACTGGGAACCTGAAAGAATTCAGTCAACAAAAGATGTCATGTGGGATGATTTTTTCTATTTTGAAAAGATTTCTAAGCTTTTTAAAGAAATTGAGAAGTTTTCTGAAAAATTTTTTCCAGGGGTAAGATGTAATAGAAAAAGTTTCTTTAAAAGGATAAACTTTTTTCAAATGATAATGTTATTTTGTGGGATATTGCATTTACCTCTTTAGATTACTAAATTACAAACAGTAATAAACAAGTTCTCCAGAAGTCTTAGAAATTTAACATATAGTCTAAACATTTCTAATGTAAGCTACAATGTTTCCCAATCTGCTTGAAAACATCTTATTTCCTATGATAAAAAATGTTCTAGACTCCTTCAAGTTCTAAGATCTGTAAATGTAGAACGTAGCTGGAAATATTTCAAATCATATCGTACACCTGCCAGGTATTTAAGAAATTAGTGAACACTTTCCCAATTAAATCAAAACTAATGATTTTTGAAAGGAATGTATATAAATGTATGTGCAGGACAGACTATAATATAGCCCCAGTCATCCCTGTCTCATAGTACTTATGACCTTACACAATCCCCTCTCCTTGTATGTGATGGGACTTTGACTTGTTTCCAACCAATAGAAGATGGCAAAGATGATGGGATGTCATTTTTATGATTATCTTACATAAGAGTATGACATCTGTCTAGCTAAGAGTGTCTCTCTCTCACTGACTTTGATGAAGCAAGTGGCTGTATTGGGAGAGTCACACAGCAAGAAATTGAAGATGCCCTTTGACTAACTTCCAGCAAGAAACTGAAGCTTTCAGTCTAACAATCTACAAAAAGTGAATGCTGCTAATAGATACCTGAGTTTGAAAACAGATTCATCCCAAGTCACGGTTTTAGTTGAGGACCCTTTCCTGCCTGACACTTTGACTACAGTGCTGTAGAGGACCCAGTTCAGCTATGCCTGGATATCTAACCCACAGAAAATGTGAAAGAATAAATATAAATTTTTAAGTTAAACTTTTAATTTTGAGATCATTGTTGATTCCCATGCAGTTGTATAAAACACAACAGAAAAGTACTCTGTACTCTTTGGTCAGTTTTCCCAAATGGAAGTATTTCTGCAAAACTATAGTATCATATCTCAACTAAGATATTGAAATTGACACAATGAAGATACAAATAATTTTCACTATAAGGATCCTTATGTTGCCTTTTTTTTTGCTGTAACTATATAGTAATTCTTAAAATCTGGTAGGTCGATTTTCTTTTCTTTATTCACTTTTTATAAAGTTGATTCACCTATTTTAGTTCCTTTGCATTTTCATATAAATTTAGAATAATCTTGCCTATTACTACAAAATATTTAGATGGGATTTCAATAGATATTACATTAAATTTGTGTATCGGTTTGGAGAGAACTGACATCATTAGTGTGTGAATCTTCTAATCCATTAAGACAATATATTTCTCTATTAATTTAGATTCTTATATTTAAATTCTGTGATTTTTTGTCAGCATATGTCATTTTTATCATACAAGTCCTCTACATGTTTTGTTAGTTTACACCTGTTACTCTTTCCTAGTAATCCTATCTATGTGCTAATTGCTGATATTTAGAAATAAAATTCATTTTTGTAGATTCACCTTATATCCTGTGATGTTGCCAGAATTGTTTTTTGTTTAAAAAAATATCTTCTAATTATCTATGTAGGGTATCATGGCCATCTGTAACTTGGGACAGTTTTCTTTATAAAAAAATCTGTATAGTTTTATCTTTTTTATTGTGCTAAAAGTTCCTGTAATGTGCTATATGAGTGGAAAGAACAGACATTCTTGTTTTGTTCTTAAACTAAGAAGGAAGTATTCATTAAGTATAATTTTAGCTATAGGGCTTATGTAGATGTTCTTTATCAAGTCCAGGGAGCTCCTCTTTATCAACAATTTTTCAAGAGATTTTAGCATAAATGAATGCTAAATTTCATCAATTCTTTTTCTGACTGGATTATATGATGATGTGGTTTTTCCTTTAGCTTGTTAATATGATGGAATATACTGATTTATTTTCAAATATTGAAACAGCCTTGCATGCTGAAATAAAGCTTACTTGGTCATCACATACAGAGTGGGGCAAAAATAGGTTTACAGTTGTTTGTATGGAAAATAATACAATAACTAATTTAAAATAATACAATAAACTCTGTGTTTTACATATGCACAACTGTAAACCTACTTTTTCTCCATCTTGTATAATTATTTTTGACTAAGTTCTATCTGTTAATATTTCCTTAAAAAATTGTGGGCCCTGATCGGTAGTTCAGTTGGTTAGAGCATCATCCTGTTACCCTAAGGTTGCATTTAATCTGCAGTTGGAGCACACGAGAGAATTATCAATGAACACATAAATAAGTGAAACAACAAATAGATATCTCTCTCTTCCTCTCTCCCTCCTTCTCTCTAAAATCAATCAATTTTTTTAAAAGAAAAATTGTATATCTAATTCATGACTAATATCCATCTGTAGTTCCCTTTTCTTGTACTATCTTTGTCAAGTTTTGGTATCAAGGTATCCTACCTCCTAAAATAAATTAGGAATGATACCTTTTTCTATTTTCTGGAAGAGGTTGTTTAGAATTGATGTTAATTCTTCTTTAAAAGTTTGGTATAATCTTCTGGTGAAACCATCTGGAAATAGATTTTTTTTTTACAGATTTTAAATTATAGATTCAATACCTTTAATATTTGTGGGGCTATGCTAGATATATATTTAGTATTGAGTGATTTGTGGTAATCTGTACTTTTTGAAAATTTGTCTGTTGTCAAATTCATATGTGTAGAATTGTTCACAGTTTTCATTCACTGTCCTTGTTGTGTGTTCAGAATCTGTAGTGATATACCCTGTTTTATTCCTGATATCAGAATTTTTGTCTTCTTTGTTTGTGTTTTGCTTTGTTTTTGGCCAGTTTTGCTGGAGATTTATCAATCTTATTGATCTTTTTAAAGAACCAGCTCTTTGTGTCACTGATTATTTTTTCTATCATTTTTCTGTTTTCAATCAATTTTATCCATTTCTGCTCTCATCTTTTTTTCCTCCCTTTTGATTATTTTTGGGTTTATTTTGGTCATTTTTTTCCTAAAATTACTAGGGAAAGGTTAAAGATTATTGATTTGAGAATTTTATTATTTTCTAATATATTCATTTAATACTGTAAATTTTCCTTTGGGCACTGATTTAGCTGTACCCCACAAATTTTAATGTTTTGCATTTTTATTTCATTCAGCTCAATGGATATTTTAAAATTTCCTTTGAGATGTTCTCTTTAATCTATGAATTATTTAGAGATGTGCTGATTAGTTTTCCAGGTGTTAGGAAAATTCCCTGTTATTTTTCTGTTATCAATTTAAAGTTTGATTCCAGATTAGATATTGAAAACTGTATTCAAAATACATAAAGAATTAGTAAAACTCAATCAAAACGGGCAAAAGACTTGAATAAACAAATGGCCAACAAGACATGAAAAATGCTCAACATCATTAATCATTAGGGAAATAAAAATCAAAACCACAGTGAGATACCACTTCACACCTGCTAGGAGAGAGGTAGTTGTGGTGGTAGTGGCGGTGGTGGTAGAAATAGTAATGGTAATTATAGTGGACAAAAATAAGAGTTAGTGACAATGTGGAGTAGAACCATCATACATCACCAGTGAGAATGTAAACCAGTAGAGCTGCAGTAAAAAACATTTGACAGTCCCTTAAAATATTAAATATAGAATTACCACATGACTCAGCAATTCCACTCCTAGGTATATACTCAAAAGTATTGAAAACAGGTATCCAAACAAAAACTTATAACTGACTGTTCCTAGCACCTTTCATTATTTACATTAGCCAAAGGTGAAAACAACCCAAATGTTAATCAACAGATGAACAGATAAACAGCATGTAGTGTATCTATACAAGAGAATATAATTCAGCCATAAAAATGAATGAACTACTGATATATGCCACAACATGAAGGAACTTTGACAACATTATGCTAAGTGAAAGAAGCCAATCACAAAAGATGATATATTATATTTCATTTATATGAAATATCCAAAGTAGGTAAGTCAATAGAGAAAAAAATATAATAGTGGTTTCTTAGAGTTCAGGGGACAAGGACACAGTTGGGTAATAGCTAAATGATCTGGGGTTTCTCTTGGTGCTGATGAAACCATTCCAAAATTGATTGTAGTTAAGCTTGCACACATCAGTGGGTATACTAATAACCACTGAACTGCACATTTTTAAATGAATAAACTCTATATGGTAAGTGAATTATATCTTGAGACAATAAAACTATTTTTAAAAAGTCAATGTGATTAAATTACAAACTATCATATTGGGAAACAAAGAATAGAATCTTAAAAAACAAATAGCCTTAACTGAGTGTTTCAATTAGTTGGAGCATTGTCCCATGCACGAGAAAGGTTGCAGGTTCAATTCCTTGGTCAGGGCACATACCTAGGGTTGTGGGTTTGATCACAGGTTAAGGCATGTATGGGAGTCAACTGATCAAAGTCAGAGTCTGTCTCTCGCTCCCTGCTTCTCTCTCTCTCTCTCTCTCTCTCTCTCTCTCTCTCTCAAATCAATGAACACAACCTAAGGTGAGGATTATTTTAAAAAATAAATAAATACATAAACAAAGACAATCCAGGGAACTCGCAACCATGTCATTATTTAATTCTTGAGTTTTCTAGCTAGCCTACCTTCTTCTCTCCACCTTTTAGTTTTCATCTATTTGACTTATATACTATAATATTTAGAGGTTTTATTTGTACTTAGTAGAAGGGATAAGAAAAAATATATCTAATCCATCTTCCTGAAAGCAGAATTCCTAAAAGTGTAAATCTGTAGTAAGAGTGCTTTGCAACAATAAATAATGTCACTCTATGCGTGTTCATTAAATACCAGGAGGTAAATATTTACCAAAGAGCATTATTGTAAGCATTAAATTACAAAATGTCAATAAATGGATAACAACATACAAATCTTACCTATTTCCCAGCTTCACATAGTGGTGGAACATAGATAAATAGAAATTCAAAGCCCTGCTCCTCAACTATTAGAAGTGTTCATTAATCAGTGTGTCTGAGCCCTAATGGCATGTTAGGATTACCTGAAGAGGTTTAAATAAATTACAAATCCCTCAGGAAAGATTGATTAAATAAAAGTATTTGGGCATTGGATCCCTTGGTTCAACATTTTTTAAAACTTGTCCTGCAATTTCGAAGGTGGGTGACTTTTTGGAATTGCACCTCTAAACCTTGTAGAAATTGTTTTCTCTTTTGTAAAATAAGCATGATGGGATAATAATAAGATAATGACATCTGTTTTACAACTTGATGTAAGTCATAAATAACTTAAATCAAGTTCCAAGCACAGTGCCAATATTTTGAAGTAGTAGAAGTACAAGTTTGTAACCAGGTTCATGATTATCTGTACCACTTCTCATGACTTTTGAGTCTCAGTTTCTTCATTTCTAATCTCTAGAAAACTGGATGTAACTCATAGAGTTAATCTAAAGATGACACTTGATAACATATATAAAAGCACTTTACACATTGTATTATTTCATATATCTTTTTCCTAATGTTTCTGCAAAGCATAAATTAAATCATCCTTACCATAATATAAAGTTTCATGGGGTTTTAAGTGAGTGGAAGGAAAAAGACACTTTGTATTGGTCCAATTATCTGAATACCACTGATAGTTTTTTGACCTTTCTAGGCCAGGCCACTGGCATAGGTTGGTTTTTGTGGAAAGAGATTGCATAGGTTTGCCTTCTTATAGAAAGAATAGGTTTTTGTTGTTGTTGTTGTTGTAATCAATTATTGGACTTGGCTAATGACTTCCTTATGCTATCTATTTTATCTTCCAAGAGTTATGCGTATCACCCCCAGGGGAGTTATTGACTTCAAAGGCTTCAAAAAGCCAGGAAGTCATTCCCAAAATGTCTCTTCTGGTATTCTAGAATTATTGTGCATTTAAAAGAGGCCCTGTTGCTTGGGAATGCAACCCAAAGTGGGTGGTAAACTCCATGTAAGAGAGGTGCTATTGTATCTGTTAGAAGTCTTGTAAAATTTCTGGGATACAAAGTGAAAGAATTGTAAGATATTTCTCTGCATTTTCTATTCTTTCTTTAATCTTATCATTTTTTTTCAGAATTCAGCAAGTGACCTATACTAAAGAACATGTGAAACAGACTTCTGTGGATCTGAAAAATGCAATGCAAACCTCAGAACTGCTATATACATCTGTCCAGAAAATGTCCAGTCACTGTTAATATAATGAGAAAAGTTTGTATGACATTGATATAACCTGGCAGCCAAGAAGAGTGGACTGGAATGCATATGCATGAACAATGATGACCTCACTGACTAGTCAGTGGGGGTGGTAGACACCATAGAGTGAGCATGTGTACAGTGTGTGTGGCTGTCCCATTCAAAATAACTGAGCGAGTAGAGCAATGAATGTGCATCAAGTTTTGTGTTAAGGAAACTATTCAGGTGATTCAGAGGACTTTTGCAATGGAAGTCGCCTGGTTTTCCATGCCCTAAGAAGGCACAACAAAGTTTCATCAAAGTCAACACCATGTTAACTGTGTTCTTTGGAAGGTGTTGTCCATCAGAAGTATGCCCTTTCAGGTCAAACAATTAATAGTGAGTACTACCTCAACAGTCTTCATTGATTGAGCGATGCAGTATGATGAAAACAGCCTTCGCTATGAGCAATTGGTGATTGGCAGCTTCATCACAATAGGCCTGCTCACGCATCATGTTTCATGCAAAGTTTTTGGCAAAACATCAAATGACCCAGGTGACTCAGCCCTCCTACAGCCCACATTTGGCACCCTGTGACATCTTGCTTTTCCCAAAACTAAAATCACCTTTGAAAGGGAAGAGATTTTAGACCATCGATGAGAATCAGGAAAATACGATGGGGCAGCTGATAGCGATTCAAACAAAGGATTTAGCAGTGTTTTGAACAGTAGAAGAGATTCTGGAAAAACTGTGTTAGGTCCCAAGGTGCCTATTTAGAAATGGAATGAGGTGTCATTGTCCTATGTACAATGTTTCTTTTAACTTCAATAAATGCCTCTATATTTTATAGCACATGGCTGGATACTTTCTGGACAGACATTTGTCATGTAACAAAATTCAGATTCAACTTTTTGACTTAGTAAACACAATGGTAACCCAAATCCCAATGATCTGAAGACTTTGTTGATTGTAGAAAATCTGTATTTTTGGAGCTTTACAAAATTATTCCTTTCCTGGTGTAGTTAACTAAACAATAAACTATTATTTGACTTGTTGTTTTATCTTTAGATAATTAGACCAGTGAAAGCATGATTAGGTTATATAGTCTAACATTTAGGGTTATATTATAGACCAAATCAAAAATTGATATAACCTATTACATTCATTACAAGAATTCTAAAGACAAAACCCCTAAGTCTGCAATAAGTAGACTTAATATAACCTGATAAAGAAAATCTATTGGCCAAATGAAACAATTACCTTTTCTATTTATGAGTACCATTAGAATAACTATGTCCTACTGTGAACATTTATTGTGGCTTGTTTTGTTTAATAAGCTACTACCAAGGTATTTTAGGGAATGGACATTTTGTGATAACAGAACTGAGTCATCCATAAGTACACATTATATTTTCTAAACAGATTCTTTTGGTCAGGATCTGGGTTTGGTTTTTGGCCAGCTTTTAAATTATTTCTTACAAAGGAACTATTTTTAACTGAGTCATGATATTATTTTTATTTGCAGAAGAAGTTTTGGACGATGCGAATTGGGGAGGCTGAAATAGATGGATCAGATACTAACAAAAGCCTGTTGCAGGAGGACAAAGACAGCCAGCATTTATAGTACTGATTTAGGGTTCCTGATTTCTATTGACTTCTTTACCTTGAAGAAGTCTAAGCGTTTTTGTTTTCTTGAATCTAAACCAAAACAAAATGGACCCTCATCTATTCCAATTTAAACTAAGCTCCTATTTTCTCACTAGAAAGTACTATTAACTTTCTCCTGAGAAAGATTGGTTATATAAGAGCCAAATAAATGAGACTCTATTGAGGGGGTCTGAATAATGCATACAACAGACACAAAAATCAATGTGAGGCCCTTTGACAGCTGGGATTAGACGTCTCATAATGTTTTGCCAGCTTCATAGAGCATTGTCTATTTTCAAAGTACCTTCTCCACCTTTGTGATGCTTTAGCTTCATTTGTTTCTCTTGTTAAAAAATACAATTTTTCATTTTTTGCTAACATTTCATGGGCTTAGAGACTTTCTTTTAAGATGTGGACACAAAACCTTGAATTGGTGTCACCGACATTGCTAAAAGCAAATTAACCTAGAAGAATATGTACCTTGGGTTATTCAATAACATATTACCATGGATGATTTTTATATTGAAGTTTGGCTTTCTTTTCCTTTATGTCACATGGCATCTAGACAGAAATAAACAAAGACTATAGAGAGCTGCCTGAAAGATAAAAATGCCTTGTGATTTTGCAGTATCAGTGACATTCTCATGTCTAGCGTTACAAAATTGAAATGTGTGGCACAAGCCTAATGTTAGGAGAGGGAGATGGGAAAGTAGGTAGCTAGTTCAAAACAGGTTTCTTAGACATTGACAATGGACAACTACAGAAATAAAGCATTACCATTTATTAAATAGATGAACAAAGAAACATGCTATCAATAAATATCTTAAATACTGCATGTGCTTTGCTAAATTTTTCATACCTTTCTCTGAGAGCTGACTTTATTTATAAGGAAGAACTAAGAAAATGATTCATTTCAGGCAACACTTTTTCTGTTATATAAAATGGTATGGCTTAAACAGCCTTTGAGGCCCTACGCTGACCACGTATTTAAAATCTAACCCTGCATCTGCAATGCAGCATCCTAATTTATCTTTACTTGCCCTACTTCTTCCCACTTGTACATTTTAATATAACTATATCATTTACTTACTTTTTTGTGCTTATAGGAGATCTCCTCCTACTAAAATATAAAATCTACAATTTACTCAGTGATATATCCCAAGAGAATACTGTCTAGCACGACAGATTTGGTGAATGAATGAATAAAAAGTACTATGACACATTTTAATCAGGATCTTTTTTCCTTCATACAGAAATCAGTCCACTGGGAGCTGGCTTAGATTTTAATGTTGGCTCTAACCTTTCTTCTCTGTATTAGCTATTTGCCATAGTTACTCTTTCTGCCTTTGTTTTACAAACATAAATTCTATAATTTTTTTTAAAAAATTGCATTTTCTTCCATTTTCAATGGAAAGGTGCAATAAAGCCAGAAACAGACTTAGGACCATACTGCACTATTATGTATACTTTCTTGTTACAGCATAGTGTTAAATACCAAAAGTGTTTATTCACCCACAAGCCTCCATTCTTTAAATAAAAAATGAATAAAGAAGAAAAGGGGGGTAGTAGTTGGCTATATCATTTTGCATAATTTGATGAACCATAATAAAACATTAAAATGCTTTTAAAATGTTACATATAAAAATCAATCCCACAGATGTGGAGAGAGCTCGTGTGTCATTGCTAAAGTTTTGAACTTCAGTATAGAGGAATGGCAGATTTCTGTTTAGAAACTGATTCTCCGTGACATTTCAGTGAGTTGTCAAATCTATAACCTCCATTTTTTAAACTGTCACTTGAGGACAGATGCCTTTCCTGTGGGGGTTACACCTCCGTGAGCAGTTAAAAAAGGAAGGGTGAGCTTTCTACACACAGCACCACTATTCACTGAAGAAGGTTATTTTTGTCCTAAATCATCTGCACAAAACCATATGGTTAGAAGAAAATAGTCTACTAGCCAATATAGAGCATCTCCAGGGGGCACTAGACTGGCGTTAGATGCTGGCTGATTTATTTGCTATTTGAATTGATGCCTTCTTTTCTTTGGTTCATTGAAGGAAATTATGATTTGAAACAATAATTCCACTTTAAAAGATAGAACAGAATGTCTTCAAGTAATAAATACTTTTCAGTATTTTATATAAATTTTGATTTATAGGTGTTATGTAATGTCATTTGCTGACATATGCCACAGAAATTATATAAATCTCTCTCAACCCATCATAATACATGTTATGGGCTATACTGTGTCCCCCTCCCTCAAAATTCATATGTTGAACACCTAATTCCAGCACCTTGAAATGCAACTCTATTTAGAGGTAGGGTCTTTAAAATGGTAATTAAATTAAAATGAGGGCATTTTGGTGAACCCAAATCCAATGTAACTGGTGTCCTTATAAGAAGAGGAAATCTGGACAGACTTGTACAAAGGGAAGAATACAGGAAGAAGAGAGCCATCTACAAGCCAGAGAGAGAGACCTCAAAACAGCTTTTCTCTTTATAGCTCTCAGAAGAAATCAACCCTACAGATATCTTGATCTTAGACTTCTAATCTCCAGAACAGTGAGAAAATAAAATTTCTGGTGTTTAAGCTATTCTGTCTATGGTACTTTGTTGGGACAACCTTAGCAAACTCATACATTACATGAGAATCCAAAGCCTGTCTCCTCTGGAACTGAGGAGAGTAAGCAAATGATGGAGGCTAGGAGATTTCTGCTCCTGTGAAGATGGCAATAATTAGAGGTCATTTGGGAGGGCGGGGAGGAAACCCTCCATTTTAAGGAATAAAGATAAACACAATATTAAATGTAAAAGGATTTCAGAGAATAATATACACAAAACAAAAAATAGTGATAAATAAAAAAACAAAATGTTGGCAATGTACTTTTGCTAGCATTATTTGTTCAATACCACCAACCTTATGAAATGGGTTTATAAATTTCAATCTGCAGGTTGACTTTTTTATTTTTAACCACCACACAACCTTTATTTGTACAATCTATATGATATATTTCTGGCCTGTATCAAGGAGGACATATAGGCCTCTTCTCTCATACCTGTTACTGAAATGTAAATTAACCCAATTGTGAGATCAAACCTAACACACTCTTTTTTAAAAATATTTTTTTATTTATTTTCAGAGAGAGGGGAAAGGAGGCAGAAACAGAGGGAGAGAAACATCAATGTGTGAGACAAATATTAGTTGGTTGCCTCTCACATGTCCCCAAATGGGGACCTGGCCAGCAACCCAGGCATGTGTCTTGACTGGGAATCAAACCAGCGACCTTTCAGTTCATAGACTGGGGCTCAATCCACTGAGACCCACCAGCCAGGGCCCCTATTTTAGTTATGATTATCAGGGGGGAAAAGTCTTTTACTAAGACATTCAACTGCAGAGGGCAGATGGTGTCAGCGCCACTTCAGTGGTGCTCCACCTGTCTGGAAAATATGCCTTCAGGCTCCTTTCAGTCCCCCAAAGCAGCAGCAAATCTGTCTTGTTCCCTTCTTTCAGCCAAAACAGTCAAAGATTTAAGTCTTCCGTTCATAGATAGCTAGCTTGGCCAGTACATACAGCTGGGATTGGGAACCATGTTTTTTAATTTTAATTTCTATTCTACCACAATGTCACTTCTGTATGCTAATTTCACCTGGGTTTAATTTCTTTAGACTTAATTTATTTTAGTGAAGAAAGTTCAAAAAAATGTTTTTGCCTTAGTGAAGACCATGTTCCTTGTAAGCAATGGAAATGCTGGCAATAATATGTGTTAGGTAAATTCTTCTTAACTGTCAATAATTTTAAGTTATTTTGTTCTTATGATGACAATTAATTCAGCTCCTCAGAAACGCTAAGATTACTTAGGCTTGTGAGCTTATAATCTAAGTCTTAAAATTGAATGGCAAATATGTATTATTCACTATTTTATGGCAACTAAAATATAATACAAAAAATGCCTCAATTACCTAAGCAGAACCCAGTTACTCCCAGAGTCAATATTGCTACGTTTATTGTTATGGGTTTACAACTGATACATTCAATGTTTATTATTTTCTATGTTGTTGTTGTAATGAGAACTGGTGTTTAGAATGAGGAAATTCTAAATTTTTTAACATCAAAAAGCCCAATTATAAAAAAAAAAGCCCAATTACATCCTGTAAACTTTATTGACAAGTCAAGAAAATGGAGTTACATGTTTTCATTAAATTTTTGACCAAAAATGTTGAAATAAATAGCACTTCGTTTTTATGTGGGATTTAGCACATTCTACTTTCACTATAGTTTTGTATGTACATATTTTATTCTCTACTATTTGTAAATTATTTAGGTTGAAATTCATGTCTAATTCATCTTTGCAACTTACTCCCTCTTCTTTATAGTATGTGTTCAATAAATATTAATTCATGAATAAATTAAAATCAAAAATTTTCTGTGTATCACGCATGTTTAAAATATAAATTAAATCAGAAAAACCCATTAAGTAATTATTTCATATCAAAGAAACCTTGTGCACCAAAACAACAGTATTTATATTCCAGCCAGATTCTAAACAAATGAAGTACTAACATATGGTAGAGTCCTTTCATCTGTGTTAAACACATTTTTATATTAATTTATGAATGGTGTTTATCAATTTTTCAAGGCATAAAAAAGTTTTCTTCCTTAAAATTTCTGCATTTGGTCTCTGGTTTAATAAACTGAAGCCTAGGAGTTCATTCAGCTCATTTGTGCCACCACCTTGGCACAAGACTCCCCTGTGTTATTTGGAAAGTAACCATTCTCTCCAGCTGTTCCAATTAGCACTCTAGAACACTCATTATCTCTTTAGTAGAAACTATCTTTGCAACCGTAACACCCTTCAGCTTGAATTTGTTTTTTGACCGTTTAGAGGCAAAAGGTTTAGGATTTTTATTAAGGGACTCACATAAGGATGAAAATTAGAAGTGGAGGAAAACCTTAGTCAAGACTTTCAGAGAAACAGATCACAGGTCCCTCCTGCTGCTTAACAAAATAAGCCCATATATTAGGGAACAGCTGAGGTTAAACTGCTAGAAATACACTTCACTAGCTTTTCAAATGAGAGAACCTTTGATTCCTAAACCACCTGCCTCACCAGTTAGAGATACAAGATCTACTTTCTCACTCTCCTATCCTTCAATTGGAAAAGTACAAACATTTCTTTGATCTCACCATTGGACGATGTGGCCCCAGACACCAGTCAACAAGCTTTATTGAGTCCCTTTCTTTGGAGAGCCTGTGCTGCTGTGCTGTGGGTCAGGGCAACAGAATGGAGGAAATTCACCTTTGCCTTTAAGATCTCCAAATACGAGGAATCTAGGGAAAAAGTTAATTCTAACATCACTGAATTCTTTTCTTAGACTACCCACAGAAAGGTACAGAAATTAATATAAGTGCTGCCAAAGCCATTTTCTTTTTGTGATTTGAGTATACTGCAATAAGACACATGGGATAAAATAAGGACCCTTAGGTCACACATAATTGGCCTTATTTTTAGGCATGTACCCCACATAAATTTGAAAACACATGCCATGTACTGAAAGGTGACCTTATTAGGAAAATTAGCAGCTACATACTGTAAAGGCATGAAATGTATGATAAAATGGTTCTAAAAATATCCTAGTGCAGTCCTCACATTTTCAGGCAGAGGTTACTTGACTAATGCAGGGAAAATCTAGGTTTATCAAGGTTTATAAAAGTGTTACCTTGTCTTATAAACAAACCATTAGTTTAATAAAAAGATTTATAGGAATTTTTATCAAAATCTTTTATTTACCATTAAAAGATTGTTGGATTTGTGTGCGTGTGTGTGTATGTGTGTGTGTGTGTGTGTGTGATATTTATACGTGTTTTGTTTTTTCTGGTTCCTGCAGTCTCAGCTGTTGTTGCAAGTGCCATGTTTTGACAACGGATTTTGATAACGGATAAAGACAATGCGCAGCAGCATCACTGGGAGAGGAAAGTCAATTTCTAGGACACTTTTGTGATAACTTTAATCTCTCCTAATATCCTTCCCCTTGCAATGTTCTTTATGATCGATAAGTAAGTTTCTCAATGTTCCTGAGATTGATTGGTTTCATTACAGGCAAGAAATTTATTCTACCTAACTTCATTGAGGGCTATTCCCAACACAATTTTTGCCATCTTTCCCTCTCTTTCTTCTTCTCTTTCTTTTTGTGAAACATTTGAGGGGAAAGGAGAAAAATCTACAGTAAAGGTGATTAAGAACTATGATGGGTAATTATTTGCCAAATGTTGACCTCTAGGAAGTAGGAACATAGTTAAAGTTGACTTTCTTTTTTTTTTTTTTCTTTCTCCACGCCTAAAGTTGACTTTCTAGCTACACAGAAGTGAAGACTTTTTATATAAATGAAAGGTCAACACCTAAGTTACTGCATCTATAGAATGTCAAATAATCAATGCACACTGTTAATGCTGATTATTATTAACAATTTTTACTTTTACAGGCCTTCTTTTAGTGAAAAAATTCCCAAAAATAGACATTCTTTTAGTGAAAAAAGAAAAAGAAAACATTACAGATCTTATTTTAGTGAAAAAGAAAAAAAAAAATCCCAAAAACCTGAACTCTTGTGCTATCTGGGTAATTATGAGAGGTGAGAGCAGCAATGGCTTCCCACTGGCAAGATATTTCTTCTCAATGTTCTACAACAGTGTTCCCTAGGACGTTTTCTCCTGAAATATTCAGCTACTGGAACAAAGAAAGTTGAGGGTCTGAGTAGATCAGGGAGCTGTAGTTTGTGAGAAAGGGAGTGGGTGGTAATTTGATTAGGCAGTTAGAACAGCCAGTTCTGAAACAGAAGTTATTTCACAAAAGAATCACTTTAATGGAACAAAAGTAAAAAGAGGAAAACAATTAGAGGTTCTATAGTTATTGTTAATGTCAGTTTTATTACTTTGAAGGCAAGGTTAACTAGCTTTATAAAATATACTATAATGTCTTTTAAAAAACTTATTTTAGGACACGTTATGCAAGTGTAGGCTCAGACACTGACTTAGGTACTATATGAGGCCCATTGTATTTTCTTTTGAGGGAAAAGGGAGCATTTTATTTCTTCTTTTTTAAGGATATTTTATTGATTATGTTGTTAGAGTGGTCCCAATTTTTTTCCCTTTGCTCCTCTCTGCTCAGTATACCCCTTCCCTCCAGCAATCCCATCCCCCTTAGTTCATGTCTACGGGTCATGCATATAAGTTCCTTGGCTTCACCCTTTCCTATACTATTCTTAACTTTACCCTGTCTATTTTGTACCTAACAATTATGTTTCTTAATCCCTGCACCATTTTCCCATTTCTTCCCTTTCCCCCACCCAGCTGATAACCCTCCAAATGATCCCCATACATATGATTCTGTTCCTATTCCAGTTTGCTTAAATTTTGTTTATATTTTTTAGATTCAGTTGTTGATAGTTGTGAGTTTGTTGTCATTTTAATGTTCATAATTTTCACCATTTTCTTAAGTTCCTTTGACATTTCATATAATAATAGCTTAGTGATGATGAACTCTTTTAGCTTTACCTTGTCTGAGAAGCACTTTATTTGCCTACCATTCTAAATGATAGTTTTGCTGGATACAGAAATCTTAGTTGTAAGTCCTTGCTTTTCATCACCTTGAATACTTATTGCCAGCCCTTTCTTGTCTGCAAACCTTCTTTTAAGAAATCAGCTGATAGTTTTATAGTCACCCCTTTGTAGGTAACTCTCTGCTTTTCTCTTGCTGCTTTAAAGGTTCTCTCTTTATCTTTCACCTTTGGCATTTTAATTATGATGTGTCTTGGTGTGGTCCTTTCAGGGCCTAGCTTGTTTGGGACTCTCTGTACTTCCTGGATTTGTATGTCTATTCCCTTCACCAAATTTGGGGAATCTTCCTTCATTATTTTCTCACATAAGCTTTCAATTTCTTGATTTTCCTCTTTTTCTGGTCCCCTATGGTTTGGATTTTGGCACGTTTAGAGTTGTCCTAGAGGTTCCTAAGCCTCTGCTTGTTTATTTTAAAATTTTTGCTTCCTCATTCTGTACTGGTTGACTGTTGTTTTCTTTTTTATGTTCAAAATCATTGATTTGAACCCAAGTTTCCTTCCCTTCACCATTGGTTTTGTGTGGATTTTCCTGTGTTTCATTTATCATAGCCTTCACTTCTTCCCTTATGCATTTGCCATAGTTAAGCAGATCTGTCAAGCCTGTGAGCATATTTATCACCAGTGTTTTGAAGTCTGCATCTGTTAGGTTGGCTATTTCCTTGTCTATTAGGTTGGCTGTCTCCTCGTCACTTAGTTCTGCCACAGAACCTTGATCTGTTCCCCCTTTTGGGCCATACTTCTCTGTCTCCTCATCTTGACAGGCTCCTGTGTTTGTTTGCCTCCATGTTTTATGTAGAGCTTCACACCTGTTAACTGTGAGGGGCGGAGCCTTAGGTATTTGTCAGTACAGGGCAACCCATTTCACAAAGTTGTGGTACTCTATGTGGGGGAGGGGTCTGAGAGGGAACAATGCTGCTTGCTCAGCACTCGCCCCTTTTCCAGGTACTTCTCCCACTTCCATATGCGACTGGTGCCTCTCTAGCTGTTGCCCTAGCTGTCATTCCCAGTTTGGGTGGGTCTGTGGATGTTCTAGGACTGTGGGATTCCTTTAAACAAGCAGACTCTACTGAGAGACCGGCAGTTTCTTCCTCCGTCCCAACCGCCACTGATTTGCACACAGAGGCAATGAGGCTTGATTTCCCTCTAGCACTGGAACCGTGAGCTGCACAGTCTGGTCTGGTGCTAGGAGAGTTCCCCAGGTGTTCTTCCCTAGTTTTTAAAATGTGTGACTATGCTTTTCACTGGCCTGATGCTGCCACTGCCACCGCACCACATGCTCTCTGCCCCGGCTCCACACCTTCTATCTATCTGGATGAGTATTTCTTCTTTATATCTTTGTTTGTTGGACTTCCATGCAGCTTGATTTTCTGGAATATCTGGTTGTCCCTAGTTTTGAGGTAGTTATATTCCTCCTTAGTTGTGGAGGGAGATGCAGCATGTCTGTCCAGCCCTCCATCTTGGCCATAAGTCCAGTATTTTATTTCTTGAGTTTGAATTTCTATATCTTTCATGCCAAAGAGCTACTGTAAGTTCTCAGCATAGGATAATACAGATTCGTACATGCTTAGAATATTAGAGATTTATTTCTGGCTGCAGGTAAAGAGTTCACTGGAATCATTCAGTAATTCCACAAATGTATACTCAGATTTTTCTTTTATCTGGATATTAGGCACACACAAAGTTGAGGAAAATGTGGTCTTTGACTCAAGGAGCATATACCCTAAGAGAAAAGTTATAGGATACACACATAAACTTTTTGTTAAATAAAATGTATCGAAAATCATTAGAAATTATAAAGTGCTATGGAATTAAAAAGAGTAAAAAATAATCCTCATAAAAAAACAGCAAAAGTTTTATTGAGGTAATATCACTTGAATTGGACCTTAACATTTGAACAAAACATAGCTGAGACAAATTGGCAAGAAGGACATTGGACAGAGCGAATAACATTAACAAGAACCCAGAGGACTAAGAATTGAGTATGGTCCTTGAGAATGAATAATCCACTCTGACTGACAGAGAACAGAAGGTGGGAAAAGAAAGACAGAAAAGGCCATTTGACAAAAATCAGGCACATTCTTTTTCTTTCTTTTTTTTTTTTTTTTTGATTTTTCAATTACAGTTGTCCCATTTTTCCTCCATTGCTCCCCCCACCCAGCCCATCCCTTCTCCCACAATCATATCCCTCCCTGTTGTCCATGTCCATGAGTCATTCATACACATTCCTTAACTAGAACCCTTCCCTTACTTATCCCCCTTCTCTCCCTCCCCCCTCCCCCCTACTGACTACTATTCTAGTCTTTGCCTATTTAGTTCGTTTGTTTGTGTTGCTCTTTAGTTTCCTGTATTAGGTGATATCATATGGTATTTTGTTTTCTTTGCCTGGCTTATTTCACTAAGCATAATTCTTTCTAGTTCCATCCATGTTGTCACAAATGGCAGGAGTTCTTTCTTTCTGCTACATAGTATTCCATTGTGTAAATGTACCACAGTTTTTTGATCCACTCATCCACAGATGGGCACCTAGGCTGTTTACAGCACTTAGCTATTGTGAACAGGGCTGCTATGAACATAGGGGTGCATAGGTTTTTTTGAATTAGGGTTTTAGGATTTTTCGGGTATAATCCTAGCAGTGGAATTGCTGGTTCAAAAGGCAGTTCCATTTTTAATTTTTTGAGGTAATTCCATACTGTTTTCCATAGTGGCTGCACCAGTCTGCATTCCCACCAACAGTGCAGTAGGGTTCCCGTTTCTCCACATCCTCGCCAGCACTTGTTGTTTGTTGATTTGTTGATGATGGCCATTCTGACAGGTGTAAAGTGGTATCTCATTGTGGTTTTTACTTGCATCTCTCTGATGGCCAATGATGTTGAGCATTTTTTTATGTGCCTATGGACCTTCTGTATGTCCTCTTCAGAAAAGTGTTTGTTCAGGTCCTTTGCCCATTTTTTAATTGGGTTGTTTGTTTTCTTGATGTTGAGTCGTACAAGCTCTTTATATATTTTGGAGATCAGTCCCCTGTCTGTGATATCATGGGCAAATATGTTTTCCCATATGGTTGCTTTCCTTTTCATCTTGCTGATGTTTTCTTTTGCTGAGCAGAAACTTTCTAGTTTGATGTAGTCCCATTTGTTTATTTTTTCCTTTATTCCTAAGAATTGAGTATGGTCCTTGAGAATGAATAATCCACTCTGACTGACAGAGAACAGAAGGTGGGAAAAGAAAGACAGAAAAGACCATTTGACAAAAATCAGGCACATTCTTGAATGCCAACCTAAGGAATTTGGAGTTTACTCCTCAAACATTGAATGAGGATGTCATCGTCGTCGGCAGCCGTCCGTCTCGAGAGACGATGGTGTAGCTTCTTAAGAGTCTATCTGCACCGCCGAGAATGGCTGTGCAGTCCGACTCGGGAATGAGAATGAGAACTACTATATACTGTATGCATAGTACACCTTCAAAATCAGTTCTTAATATAAACTGTATCATTTAATTTCTCCATTAGCTCCAGAAGGTAAGCTATTTAATACAGGAGTCTGTAAATAAAATTTAGGCAGTTCTTATTCCAAAGCTCTTTTCTGTACATGACCTCTTTGTGGTCATGAACGACTTTGAGAATCTCATCAAAGCTACAGACTTCTTCACAGAACAATGCATATGCAAACATATACACAAAAATTTTCTTTTACAGTTTCAGGGTATTCACTAATTCTAATGTTCATTCCCTGTTAGAAACTCTTGCACTATCCAAAGGTATCACCCAGCAAAGGAATGCATTTTCTTTTAAGTCCATGGTCCAGTAACATTTCAACATGATAATATAGTAGAGAATGTTAAGAAAGTAAGTTATTGAATAAGGTCATTATCTTTTCTTATTTTATATATATGGAGTATATAAATTAAATAATTAACTAAATCAATGTAATAATTTTGCACCAAGTTTGGAAATGTTCCTTTTATAAAATAAAAATAACAGATCAGTCTAAATCCACGCACACCCACAATCATTTAAGTGCCTTTAAACTTTAGTTTCAATAGCTTTTGTTCTGCTTGTCTTAATATCTTACTTAACATTCTCTCATTTTAAAGAAACCAGATGTCATATTTACTCTACCAACATCTTCTAATTCAGGTATCAACATTTTCACCAATTAAGACATATTTCAGTTGCTTAGGGAACAAGGCCTTAGGGACAAAAAAAAATGTATGCAAATCTAAGTCCTAAATATGTACTGACTAACCATGTAAACCAGAACACACTACTCCTTTGCTAAGCTCCCCCTAAACTCTCAGATTCTTCTTCTCTAAAATGGGAGTAATAATAATTAATTACACTTTTAATTAAAAGATTATCATATCTACAAAATTTCTAAATTATAAAACCAGTACATTTTGGATATGGAAAAAGTAGGTTTACAGTTGTGAGTATATGGAAGACTGAGTTTATTCTTGTATTATCATATATTAATTATTGCATTACTTTCTATACAAACAACTGTAAATTTATTTTGTCCCACCCTGTATATATACATGTATATATGTGTGTGTATATGTACACACACACACACACATATACATATATATATGTGTGTGTGTGTGTGTATATCGGCAGCCGTCCGTCTCGAGAGACAATGGTGTAGCTTCTTAAGAGTCTATCTGCACCGCCGAGAATGACTGTGCAGTCCGACTCGGGAGTGACACGGTATCTGTCTCCTCCCGTGTTGGATCGACATCTTGCGATGACGCTGGAGTGTCCTCTCCAGTGAAGCTGAAGCTACAGAGCCTGGGCAGGGTGATATGGAGGGTCTGCTGTTGCCCATGCAGCAGACCGCCCCTCTCTTCGCAGCTGAAGGGTCCAAGGGAAAGACGGAGTCAATACAGCTTGGCTTCAGGTGCGCCGCAGGAGTTGCCGGTGTTGACTACAACGTCAAACCGCCTTAGGGACTCCAGCTCCGGATTTTCTGTCGGGGTTTACTCCCTTAGCCTTTCCCCTGAAGAGGTATGCCGCAAGGCAGCGGAGGTTTTTTGGAATCAGAGTTTTCCTTCTCTGATGTGCCCTGACTGGAAGATCGAACCAACGACACTTAGCTCGCAGGCCGACGCTCAATCCACTGAGCCAAACCAGCCAGGGCTTGTGTGTGTGTATATATATATATATAAAATATCCTTTACTATTCATCATCATTCTTAAGAACCTAGCTGGCACAATAGCAATAAATTGAGAAACAAGGGAATAATCTTCAAAAGGAAAGAGTTAAAAATAAGACCAAGCTCATATTAGAAAGAAGAAGACACACAAAAAATAAGAAGCATAAGTTATATAATAAAGGCACATATAACATGCTAGGAGAGGTCAGGTGCAGAAACAATGAATGGTGCTGCAGTGGTGCAAAGAGAGGTAATATGAGTGGGGCCTTCTAGGAGGGTGTTCTAGGTTGATCGAGCTTATTATTGAACTGATTTTCAATGTAAAAACAGTAGCTCCCCATTTCACCAAACATACTGGCCCATCAAACAGTGTTTATGCTTCAAATAAGAATATTATGTAAGCAAGAGAGAAATGTTATATCTTGGTTTAAATGCTACTACTGGTTCACACATATGGTTGTAAAAATACAATATATTTATAGTTACATGGAGAAATATATTGCAATTGTTTGAAATTTATGTATCAGAAAAAGCCAGATCATGTAAATGATGTGTATAAAACAACAAAATAAATGCAAATTCACTTTTTTTCAAGAATCTGAAATTCCATTGCTTACAATACAAAGAAACAATAAATAGTTTTTGACAATAAACTCATATTAATTTCCTTTCCTTGATTATAATTATAATTTTCAGAGATTTTTATTTTTTATTATTTTTGGGATGTAGCTTTTCTCCTCTATCCTGGAATGATCATATTATTTTAGCACAGTCATCAAGAAAATTTATATGCTATTAGAAATATATAATTAAATGCCTGTATTCTCATATCTGGACATTTTTGTGGGGTAGAAAGTATATGAGTCTACATAAACTAATACAT
This sequence comes from Furipterus horrens, assembly GCF_987537825.1. Lineage (NCBI taxonomy): Eukaryota > Metazoa > Chordata > Mammalia > Chiroptera > Furipteridae > Furipterus > Furipterus horrens. The sequence goes on along the minus strand of NW_028327174.1, from coordinate 75,565,556 downwards.
TTACTAGCAATATTTTTCTGAATCAATCAAGATATTTGTCAGTTTCTGCAGACAGGCATGGAATTGACTAATTTAAATGCAATCATGAACAGGGCTACAAAGCACAACCACCCAGGCTGAGCACTGCCAACTCCAGGAGGACACATTTGCTTGGACTATAACATAAATGGTGTTCATGAGAATTACAAAGAGCAAATGCTCTGACACAGGCTTAATTTGCAGGACCAAATATATTATTTATTATTAGTCAATTAAAAATTCCAATGACCTATAATAATTAATTCTGAACCATATAAATACCATTATTTCTAAAAATGTATTGTGACCAAGGACACAAGTACATTCCTGGTCCTCCTATCTTCTTTTCTACTCTGCCAGGAATCAGGGTAGTCTACCTAACATTTATTGATTCTTTAATCTATATCATTCATGCTATTAAACATTTTACTTTTGTTTCCTCCCTTTTACAGATGAAAAATTCAAGGCTGAAAAAAATGAAGAATTATGTCCTAAGTCATACACCTGATTCAAGGATGGAACTAGAATGTGAATGAAGAATACACTGCATACACATTTTTTGTCCAAGAACAAAATCCTTGGGTGCCTAATGGTAATAGAGTTAGTCATATATGAGGAATCCAATTCAAGTTCTACATATTTCTATGGGAGCCCAAACTGTCCAGGATTAATAAATAAATCAGCAGAAATAACACCCTCAATCCCATACTAAGCTCATAAATAACTATTTATCCAGCGCAGAAAGCCAATATACCTCTACTAGTTAGAACTAAGGATTAGGTGGTGAACTTCCCTTACCCCTGAGTAGGCGGGCTTAAATACTTTTTTGCTAGGTGTGAGGAGCACCAAATCTCTTTCATCTCATACTTTTATTCTTTAGTCAGTTGAGAAGTGACATCATCACTACAACAATCAACAAGTGATCTAACCACCAGCTATCTGAAGCCAACTCAATGGCTTTTCCCAAAGTGCAATTTCTATCCATGTGGCAGGAAGTAAGACTTTGCATCCCAGAGTTTTCAAACATCAAGTTTTATCACATTGCATAAAACCTTCCTAGCCTAGAATGTTTTAGGCATACCTAGTCATCAACTACTGAAAGTGTCTTCTAGCTTGAATTTAGGACTAGAGGAAAAAATCAGAAATGCTAGAATATTAGGTATTTAATGAAAGAATGAATTAATGAGGTCAGACTCAACATACACTCATGATCATGTATTATGGCATGCCCTAAGGTAAATGATCACATCTTATTTACTCTTGTGTTTCCTGAACCTACAAAAGTGACAAATATTATACACCATCACCATATTTGGACAAAGTTTTGAGATGTGTTATTATTACCTCCATATTTTAAATGAAGTGATTACATCTTTTTCCCTAGAAGATGAAACTAGAAAGTGACCAAGTTGAATATAAAGAGAAAAGCCAAAACCTCTGATCCTAAATCCAGTTTTGAAAGTGACATTGGTGAAGTCAATGATTCAAAATTTATAACCAATAACAAGGAATTTAACAAATTGTGACAAACATCAAAGGCATTGTCAATACTCATTTAATCTTAACAATCTTGATAAGTGACTATTATTATTCCAATTTAACAAACACAGAAAGGAAAGCTCAGAAATGCTGAAAAGCTGCCCAAGGCCACACCCCTTAGAAACTGGCTACTTACTGTGTCCAGTGTTTTATACTATTGACTTCTCTAAGAGCTCCAGGGTGGGTTTGAGCTTCAAAAATCAAATTCCAGTGTCCATACTACACTATGCTTCATATACTTATTCAGTGAGATTTACTTTAATTTTTTGGTTTCAAACAGATAAGCAAAATAGTAATAATATCCATAAGACATAGATTGCCAGGTCCTTCTGGTATAAAGATTTAGGGCAGTGTCCAGAATATATGTTGAATTTCACAATTTAAAATACATACCCCATCCTCATCTGTGAAGTCTCTCTCCTTAATTATCTTGTTTTGACTATTTTAAACCTAAACCTCACCTACCACAACACCTCATTTGGTATTATGTTTATAAATAAAATAAAATAATCCAAACCAAAATAATCAAGATAATGAAATGTTTACCCATTATATTAAAGACAAATTAGGTATAAAGATTAGATGTTTGTGAATTGGTTTGACAGTTTAAAAACTAGAGTTTTATTTCATGCAAAGTAAGATAAGCAATACTGTTCTAATGGGAGTCAACTTCTAAATCTAAAATTAAAGATAAGAAGTTGAGGCCCTGCTTTGATAACCTTGGACATTTTGAAAAAATAAAATAGTTATCTATCCTTTCCACAGCTCTAAAGTGAAGGTATGCCAGAAAGAGAGCATGACAGTATATAGTTTGCACAGAGATTTAAAAAATTAAAAGTAAATAAAAAGGAGCATATTTTCCTCATACTACACTGCATATTTACAGGTCTGTAATTTTATATTTTATTTTTGGTTTCTAATCTCTGGAGAGTTGAAATCTGTGGTTCACATATGCTGTTAAAAAATCATGAAGCACCATAAACATGCTCCATAAATATATAAGATAAACAGGAACTTAAACATTACAGCAAGTAAATGAAGTCCATGGAGAATCAACTTCTTAGTTTCTGTGCATCCTTCAGTTTCTTTTGGCTCTGATTCCAATTCTCAGGATCTTGAGTCCTCTCCAGTCAGCTTTTCTTTCCATATCCCTAAGAACTGACCTTGATCTTCAAGTATAGCACTTACAGACACTGGCTAATTCTTACCAAGCATTATGAAATAGCAGCAATTACTACATTCCATTGATAAAGTACAACACAGGTCCTTACTCTAACGAGTAGTGGAAAAATATTACTAGCGCTTAATTGGTCAATTTTAACATTATTTCCCTGATTTCATGAAGATAATAAAGTGAACACATGAATCCAGACTGGAAAAGGAGTTTTCCAGGAAAGGTCTCAAACATATTACCTGGGACTAGAATATTAGTTACAAATTACATAAAGTGATCTCCAGATGAAGAAACAGAGAAGTATATGAATATATTCTTCCTCCATAATTTAAGTTCCTCTAAAATTTCCCAATGTTAGGCACACCTGTACAAAATATATGGGTGATTCATTAAGAAATGTCTGTTAGTATGTAAATTCTTTATAGCCCCTTTCTCAATTATTAAACCAAAATATTTAGGGCAAAGGATCAGAAACTTGTGTGAAAATTGTCTCCCAATTTATATCTCTTCAAAATAAATGTTAATAAATAATCCATATTTCAACTCCAAAACATATTGAGCTATAATAAAATTCTGTTAATAGTAAGTAATTGTGCCTAGCTTTTCGCTAATCTAGTACAAAATGTTTCAAGATTTTATTTGGTAAATTGTCTAACAACAATTTGATTATAATTTTAATCCTAAGGGACAATAAAATTCTGTCCCTTTCTTCACATTTCAACTTGCTTTTTCCTACTCTAAGCCTTTGGATATTATACACACTTTGTTCTAATTTAGGTTTGAAAAACATAAACATGCTAATTTTCCTTTGGTATGTGTAATGGAGGCAATTAGGTACTTAAGGTGTAAAATGGTCAAAGAAATTGATTGTTGGTTGTAAAACTATAAAGGAATGGGTTATTTTTCAGTTCTCATCTCCTTCTATGAAGAGGTATATACTATTTGAGGTAGATTCAATTACTGTTCAAACATATTTGGTGCCTCCTTTCAGATCTCCTTCTTGTGGAAGGATATTACATCTCACCCTGTTAACAAATTTGTCCACGTGACTTGTCTGGGCTTATGAAATGTGAGGGAGGTAGTGTTTAGCTCTTTGAACCAAACTCCGTGAGCACAGGGTTTGCATGTTCTCTATTGCCTTTGACAACTTAATCAACAGGCACTGTTCCAAAGAATGACTACTTGATCATGAATTCTAGAGTACAGATAATGTGGAGTAAAGCCACAATTGCCCTGAAATGGACACGAAAAAGAAATAAATCCTCTTTAAAACATTTTTAGTAAGCCACTAATATTTTGTAGTAGTTGTTAGCATAGGATTACTTAGCCTATTCTATCTTACTTATATACCCTCTATCAATAATCTGCGTTGAAAATAGTTGATGACTTCTTTTGAGGAAGTGACTGGGCCATATTCACACATCAAAATCTCTAAAAGAATTTAGTCAATAGGATAATTTATTATAAGGAATTAATTGTAAGCAATGGACTAATCCTTGTTATTACAGGCATGTAACAGGAAACAAATAGTTTTGCTTTAAAAATTCTTTTTGTTAAACAGATTTTAGTTAAGTCTGTTAAATAAAATTTTCATCCTGAAGTTTAATCCGTTACTGTAATAATGTAAGCTTTTTCCTTTTAGAATGTTTTCATATAGAGAACCAAGAGTGAAGAATATAACTGGTGAAACCACATATAATTATTCCCCTATCTGGAAGAAGCACGTAGATTTACATTCTTTTTTTTCCCCTAAGACAGACAACAGAAAAGCACTGCTCCCTGGTCCAATGAGAAAAATCTAATGCCAGAAATAATGTTCTTGGTTGAAAGCCCAAATTTTCCCACTTCACTTCTCACTTTGTTCTTCAAGTGCTGGTTCTGAGGAGTGATTTTACAGTATAAACAGCTCAGTATTCTCTTCATTTCTAGCAGCTGCTATCAGCCTTTTATTGTGATTTATGAAAACTATTTACTGCCATGGAACATGTCTGATAAATCACATCTAAATTAAAAGAATGGGACTTGGTGCCATGGCATCAATGTTGTTGAATTCTCAAACCCTTGCATATGTACAATTATACAGGGTGGATGAGCAATGATATTAGCATCATTAATCCTGAAAGAGAGGGAGGGAAGGTAGGGAGTGGGTGACAGAGAGAAGGAAAGACAGAGAGGAGAGGAGAGAATAACAACCATAGTAATAAGCCTCCCAGAAGCTTGGAAGGGAATTGACATGCTTTATTATATCATCTTTCCTGTTAAAAACATTACAAAGAACTTCAGAATACTCTTTCTGAGAATGATTTGGAATTAGTCTTTTTTTTAATAATAAAATATGGATAGATTTTTTTTCCAGCTCAAAGCTCTCATAATACATCAGACAATCAAATAGCAAACTGAAGCAGATTAAGTAAATAAAAACAAGAAGGTGTTTTCGCTAACTGTGGAGGCCATAATTTTTTGCTATGCTTAACATGATGGTCTGTGCCACCAACAATTTTTGTGTTCTACCCTTAGGTGGCAGATGTCCTACTGCATGGAGTGCCTAATGATCTGAATGTGGACATGCTTGGTTTTCATATCTATTTCAACACAATGTCTTTATTTGAAAGGTCTGTCATTCTGACTTGCCTGTGAGAAATGATTTCCTCTCCAAGGAAAGATCTGTGTTCATCTCCTTCAGACAGAAGCCATCAGCAGGGGAGGAGAGGCCTAATGTCAACAAGACACAAGACTCTTGTCCTAGAAAAAGGTATTTTTAGTGACTGTTATTCTAAGAAAGAGGAAAAATAGAAGGTAGAAAACACTTTCGGTCCCTATCTTTTCTCTTTCCAGAGAAATAAAATACGCACAACTGAAAGTTGTAAAAGCAATCGGGTACAGCAGCTGTTTCACTACTGAGATTAGCCTTCACAAATGCTTCAAAAGCAGGTAGGGTGAAGGAAATGTCTTGGTTTTTGAAAAAATTAGTGGAAGTTACAATGATTGAAAATAAGAAAATATGTGCAGAAAAAAAAAGCTAGACTATTAGAAAACAAAAATGAGATAAAAGATGACAGCCAAAAACTTTGAATGATGCTGATAAGACACTACACAGGGTAGCCACAGAAACTTAACAGGCTCAATGCTTGTAAGCACAGAGACAACAATGAAGAAAAATAAGAAAGTAGCCTCAACCATCAAAAATATAGTGTACTAAATATAAATAGCATATACTGAATGAAAAGAGCAAACCTTCCTCGTTGGATGGTCAACCATAAAATGTAGCCAAGAAAGTATTTTAATATGGCAATATTTTCAATAATACCTTAGTCCATGGTATAGCCATTTGATTAGCATGCCTCATCTCAGTCTAAATACCAATCTTAGATACTCAGGAAAGACACAACCCATGTGGAACCACCTGTCTAAATGCATTTGCTTCTGTGCTGTCTTTAGGGCATTAGGGTGTGCTGATCTTAATACCCAGCCATGAATACAGCAACTAGGAGAAGTTGGCGGATGAAACCTTGAACTGGCAGTTTTCATCTCTGAATGGGCTTGATTGCCCTGGCCTTTAAATGTCAGGGGCTGCGCAGGAAAGGTCAAGACACTGTGCTTAAAGATCTAGCAGCACCAAGATCGTCCCTGCTGAAGAAGAAAAAGAAAATATCTAATTTCTTTCAAAATCTAGAAACTGTATGTTCCTCAAATTGCATGGCATGAGCAAACATTCATCTCTTCTGTCTTTCAACTAAGAGAGAATCATTATACTTAGCAACTTTCCTAAAGGCAGTCTCTAATCTTCAAAAGATGTTTCTGAAGCACGTCCTTAAAAGTAGGAAAGTTAAATCTAAGTGGCCCTGCAGATGCAGATCAGACACTGAGGAACCACAGATGAAAAGCTCAGACTCCTAAGGAAAGTAATATTTTTACCCCTGTTCTTCTGGAATATAGGTTACGTCTTATAAAAACTATTTAAAAAGAAAAAAAATTGTATTTCTAGAATGGATGACAAACATAGCTCATTAATATTTCTACTGAACATTAATAGCCATTTTTTTAAATGTCCATGGCAACAGGATAGCAAATGGAAATTATTTCTCTAGAATAGCACATCCAAAAGAATTATAAAGAGAGCCACATATGCTATTTAAATTGTTCTAATAGCCAAGATGAAGAAAAGGCAAAATGAAACAAAAGAAATGAACTTTAATGACATTTAAATTCATTTCATTTCAATAAGTAATCAATATTGTAGCAAATTTACAGTGCCACTGTTTTGAAATTTAAATTTAAATGAATAAAAATTAAATGAAATTTAAAAGTTGGTGTCTCTGTTGCAAAGCTACATTCAAGAGCTCAGTAGCCACGTGTAGCTGGTGGCTGCCACCCTGGAGCGTGCAGCCTTGGAGCACATCAGGGGCAAAGCACACTCACATAAAAGGGAAGGGAAGAGAAGGGAGATTCAGATCAGGTTAATAGTCTTCTCAGGGCCACCCAGCTCGAGAGGAATGCGACTGCACTGGGACATTTTTCCTCAGCTTACAATGTTTCTTCTATGGAAATTTTTGTTAAACTTAAATTAGCTAAGTTTAAAGTTTACACACCAAAGTCAACAACTTTGAGCACTATCTCTAGTTTTTATTATTTAATAACTCAGGTCTATGCTTTATTATTTAATAACTCAGATCACTGATCACACTATAAAACTCAGAAGTTTACCAACAGGGCTCTTGATAGCCTGGTTAGGAGAAACAGGCAATCAGTCCTCACATTTCACTATATTCCTGAAGTCAAACAAATGTACAAATTGTCATAGGTCACCTTCTCATAATTTGGTTTCTCATTTTAGTTGGCCACTTGGTTAGTGGTTTTTACCGAGGTTCCTGTGGCAGGATCAGCAATATTCCAGAAATAAAGTGCATGTCATGCCATATCCAGATTCTTTTTTAAAGGGCGCTTTCAGGCAACTAGCCATAGACAGAGTCACTTCAATTAACTCCATGGGAACGGATGATGGATCTCCTTCATGGTGGGTCTCTTTCATCCAACTTAAGGCACATCCTGCTCTATTTAGAAATAATGTATCATTACAGGGCCAGGGCCATAGAGCAAAGAATCACAAAAAGTGATATACAAAAGAATGAGTCTTGTCAGCAAAGGATAGAGCCCCAACAAACAAACATGTAGAATCATTTTCAGGGGCACATTTTCCTGATGAAGATCCTCCTGTTTGATGCCCACTATCGTCTGTGGCAAACACGCTCCATTGCTGTGTAAAATTAGAAGTCATCCTTTGCCTTCTCAGACCTTATATCTCTTTCATTGAATTATCCCTCTGATGCTCTGCCCTGAACTGGGAACTGTCCCAGTGCCTTGTCAAATCTTTTTATTTTTGTTATGAAGCAGGTTTCACCTTAAGGAGATGCCCATTTGTTGCCAAACTTAATTAAGGAATGTTGGATCTTTTAGAGCAGGAAAAGCATATGAGTTGCCAAATAGTAAAGGGCATTTTCTGTGGGTTTTTTTTTTTTCCTACTGCACTGAAACAACACCATGTTCTTTCCACCTAAGCAAATAGATGAAACAGAACACTTCTAACCCCTTCTTACATTGTGCTCATCATTTAATCATTATTATCCCCATTTAACAGGTCGAGAAATTGAGATAGTGATAGGTAATTGGAAGTACCTAGCAATAGGAAATAGAAACCAGAGCTAAAGTCTTTAACTGTCAGTTTCCACAGCACAGCTGAGACACTATGGTTTTGAAAAAGAACAGATGGCAACTGAAGAAGGCAAGGACTAAGATAGAGACCTTGCTTTAGTAACTTGGAAGGCTGCTGGGTGCTATTCTGCATGCTAAATAGGAAAGAAAATCCAGATATTGAAAACAAGACATACTGCCTTATTTGAAGTTGTAAAAATAGCTCTCTTTGGAAAGAGTGGCCAAAAAGGGTGCTCTGAGACTCAGTTTCTGTGTGTGTGTGTGTGTGTTGTGGGAGGGGATCTCCAATACTAACAAAACAATTCTTAGGACAGTAGCAGGGTATACAAGACTTTAACCCAATTCTGACACTAGATACCCAGAGATAACACCAGATTCCACAAGTTACGGGTTTCTGTCCTACAAGACTGCCTCCCCTCCCACACATGTCAGATACCAGGTTCAAGCCCAGATTACCTGTGCTTCTGACTTATTGGCTACAAATTGGAGATTCCCAAACCCCCTACTTGCATTCAATTAACTTGATAGACTAGCTCATAGGACTCAGAGAAGTATGTTACTTCCTAGATCACTGGTTCACTGAACAATGATATACTCAGGAGCAGCCAGATGGGAGAGATGTCTAGGAAAAGCAGGAGGAAAGGCTTGAAGCTTTGATTCCCTCTCGAGGTGCCTCCATGTGTTCACCAAAGTTGCTTTCAAAACTCTGTCCTTTTGGGCTTTTATGGAGACTTCCTTACATAGAGTGATTAAACCATTTGCAATTAGCAACTGATTCAACCTCTGATTCTTCTTCCCTCCCTGAGGTCTGAGGGTGGGACTGAAAGTTCCAACTCTCTAATCACCTGGTTGGCCCCACTGGTAACCAGCCCCATCCTTAGGTGCTTTCTTAAGTACATGATTAATATAACAAAAGACACCTGTTTTCGAGGTCAACATTTAACAAAATGCCAAGAGTTCCCAGACCTATGAGCCTGGAATCCTGGAGGAAGACAACTATTTATGAGAAATATATTTTGGTCATCTGAAAGACCAATATATATTTTTTATAAATCACAATATTGCAGTAGCCTATATTTAAAATAGCCTCAGTATCCTATTTTCAGGGGATTCAATTTAAAACAAGTTTGTTTCTTTTTTTCATAGTAGGTAGACTTCTCAGTGCTCTGTTTAAAATGGATTACCCAAATAGGCTACAACGGCACTTTTTAGGTGAAGTATCTCTGGATCTCTATCTCTCTAGGTCTCTCTCTCTCTCTCTCTGTCTCTCTCTGTCTCTCTCTCTCTCTCTCTCTCTCTCTCTGTCTCTCTCTCTCTCTCTCCCTTGCAAGCTCACTTGCTCATTCACTCTCTTCCATTTATTTCTATAGAGTATTCAAAAATCTAATCCACAAATTAAGTCCACCATTTTTTTTCCTGAGAAATAAGCTCTATTCTATCAAGGTTTTGTTTCTCCAGAAACCTTAGGAAAAAAATTCTTCTGTAATGCAATGTTGAGGGCCAAGATGTGCCTCCTTGATACATCAGAGAAGAGCTGCTTTTTAAGCTATGAGGTATGATTTCCTTCTGCCATATTCCTATCACTGATATTATTTACTATTGATATTATAATAGCTTTTAATTCCATACCTACAATTAAGGTACACTAAATTATTCAACTTTGTGTGTGTGTTTTATGCCACATTTTTTTTAAATAGATATTTTTAATTTATTTATTTACTTATTTGTTTGTTTATTTATTTTATTTTATTTTTAGAGAGACGGAAAAGGAGAAAGAGAGGGAGAGAAACATCACTGTGTGGTTGCCTCTCACTCGCGCCCCCAACTGGGGACCTGACGTGCAACCTAGTAATGTGCCCTGACTGGGAATCGAACCAGCGACAATTGGCTCACAGGCCGATGCTCAATCCACTGAGCCACAGCAGCCAGGGCTTTATGCCACATTTAAATGAAGGTTTAATATTCTTTAATATCTACCACAAGTAGATTACAATGCATGAAGATCACAAGAAATGAACTTCACTTTTCAGCATCACAAACATTTGGAATACAAAAAGTTCAGGGATGGATATTATAAGTAAGAAGGGTACAAAAGTTTGCTTAAAAAATAAAAACTAAAAAGTTTTAAAAATGGATTTTTTCCCCAAAGTGCTAATAATTGTAGTCTAACCATCAGAGTAAAGGCTTCATTGGCTCATTCCTTTGATAAGAATGAGTTCAGGCAAAACTGTATCTCCAAGTGTATGTGCAAGAGACATGCATATGCATCACACAGACCAGCACATACGCCCACGAAGACAGACACACAGCTGCCTTTTTGTTGTTCTAGGCACTTCATATCCATGTTCTTACGTCTACCACCTGCCCATTGCATTTTGCAAGTTACTTATTTGGAGGCAGAACATTTTCTTCAAAGAAGCCCTGGTTGACAACATTCCCTCCTGGGAAATACCTAGCCACCATGAAGGAGGAGTCCTTGCTTATAGATGCCTTCCCCACTCCTATCTTCTGTGTATTCTTCCATACTGTGGCCGTGAAGTGTCCAGTCCCAGAGTTAAAGCCAGGCTGCTGGAAGCTGTAGTTCTTAATTTCACTGTAACACCTATCTTTCACATCCTTTTCTGTCTGACCATAGGATTCCCAGGCCAGATTCTCTCCGCACTGGCCATGACTGGACTCCAGGCTGTGCCTGAGACTCCTCATGCTGGCCAGGGCCTCTGAATACTGCTGAGCCTCCTGGTTAAGCTTCTTGCAGCACTTCAGTTGGGGGATGCCATGATGCTGCCGGTACTCATGGTGGGCCTTCAGGACCTCACTAACCTGCTTGGAAGCTGACTTGCCCAGGGCTATGTTGGTATGATTCCGGGCTCCCACTGCCTCTGTGCTCTCTGGCCAGGGCACTGCTAGGATAGCCTCCTAAATGATTCAACTTTTAACTACACACTCTAAAGCTGCACTAATATGGTAGCCACTTGCCATATGTGCCTATTAGCACTTGAAGGCAGTGAGTTTGAATTGAGCTGTGCTGTTCATATAAAATATACATTAGATTTTGAAGATTTAGTACAAAAAAAGGGGAATGTAAAATATCTCATCAATAATTTATAATTTGATTACATATCAAAATGATAATAATTACGATATATTATGCTAAAAATTTTTGAAATTAATTTTACCTTTCTGTCACTTTTTTTAATGTGGCCATCAGAAAATTTAAAACTACACATGTGGCTCATTATATTCCTAATGGTACTATAGAGAAAAAGTTGGCAAACTTTTCTTGTAAAAGCCCAGGCAGTAATTTTAGGTTGTGTGCCCATATGGTCTCTGTTTCACTTACTCATCTCTGCCATTATATCAAGAACATGAGCACAAACAATACACAAATGAATGAACATGCCTGTATTCCAGTAAAACTCAATTTATATAAACTAAAATTTTAATTTCATATAATTTTCAAGTGTCATAAAATATCCTTCTTTTGATTTCTTTAACCACTTAAAAATGTAAAATAGATTCTTTTCTCACAGGTCACATAAAATGAATGGGGATAGTCTGTCAGACGGGGCCCATGGGACAGTTTGCCAACCCCTGCTATGCAGTATAGGTTACAGAAAGTGCAATGTAGGGACAGTCCCATCATCGACCAAAGCCTACTACCCATGCTAAAGAGGACCAAGTTATGTTATAAAATTAGAACAGAGAAGAAAATATTAAATCGGATTTGCAGGGATAAAAGTAGAGACATGATTACTGAATTGATTTTGCAAGTACCAAACACCACAAGAATTTATTTTTTATCCATGTGAATGAATATCATCCACTTTTATGAAATATTCTTATGCTAGTATATTTTTTTCTTGGAAGAGTAAAAACTGCAAGAGATGATAAAGCTGAGACAGAGGATGAAAAATTCACAGATGTTAGCTAATTCTTCTGGTAGGTTTCAGTTGTCCTGCCTGCTGGGCAGTAGGTGAACCAGTTGGCAAGACTAAACAGCAAAGTCTGTGCCTTGGCAGATGAAGTTTGTTACTGATATTTTCCCATCTCTTCCATCTTTGCCCATTAGTCCCTGACTTCATACAGTTTATCATCTAGTAGAGCAAACAGGTTTTAACCAAATACCTATTATAATAGAGATGTCATTTAAAAATGTAACATAAAATGAAATAAAAAATAGATACACTTAAAGAGTGTTTCTCCAACTTATACACATGAGTAATCTGAGGATCTTGTTGAAAGGCAGAACGTGACTTAGCAGGTCTGCGTAACACTTAGGCTCTGTACTTCTTACAGGCTTCCGGGTGACGCTGGCATTCTCAGTCCTTGGGCCCCACTTCACTGAATTACCAGGTTCACACTGGCAGGTATCTTTGTCTACTTTTGTCTCTTTGGTTCACTGATGTATCCACAGTACCTTGAATGATGCTTAGCACTTAATAGGCACTCATTAAATATGTTTTGAATGAATAAAAGTTGATATAAAAAAATCACATGGAGGAACACATTATTTAGACTGTGGTATCTAAAAAAAGTCTCTGTGGAGATATATTTCAGCTGAGGCTGTAGTGAGAGCTGTCTCATTTTCTGAATGTGACCACTCTAACCCTGTTCCCTCCATCATTCACTCTCAACTATGATAATGGGTTTTCATAAAAAGTCTCAAATAAGAAAGGAAATTATGGATAATAACCAAATATGTTGCCTCTCCTGTGACATTTTCATTCTTAACATTGGTGCCTGGAGAAAAAACATTTTCCAAGGAGTGACTCTCTAATGGTGGAGATTAAGGACTATTAACTCCCACTAGGGAAATATTTGGCATCAGTGTCCTTTTGATTATACCAAATAATAAGACAACTTACTACCAGTCTCTGCATAAAACCAGTGATACAATCATTAACAGTATGAGTCACTTTTTTAAAAAGTTAAGGCCAGCATTTATAAGTAACACCATTTCTCTTTACAGAGGAACTGATAAAATAATGGACTCTTATAGGTGCAAAGTATCTGACGGGTCAATCTATTTCAACCATTTTCTAAAGCAGGATTTTTTTGTTCTGTAACCTGCCTTTAAATGGTCATATAACCTGAGCTTCCTCACAGAACAATCCATTACATTATTAGTATCTGGTAAATGATACTAAGTTATTTCTTTAATGATTTCTCTCTCTCTAAAACTTTTGTTTACCAGTTCTGTTTCATGTAGTCAAAAGATATTTTGGTACCAACAGTATGCTGGGAGATAGCATGGGTAGTCAATCATGAGCCCTCCTTATATCATCCTGCCCTCTGGAACCCACCAGAATAAGTCTGATCCATCTTTGCTGTGACAGAACCTCATAATTTCGGAAGACAGTTATCCTTAAAGATGTGGACAACTGCCCATTCATCTTCATGAGATGTTATTTCATTTGGTCACTCTTTCACAACTGCCATGTGCCAGCTAGCTGTTATCCTCAACACTGGGTATATTGCTCTGTGCTAGACAGGCATGGTCTTTGTCCTCATGGGAATTAACTTTATCTGGAAGTATATACATTGAACAAGTTAACACAACCTAGAGTATCACAACAAGACAAGAAATGATGCTAAAAGATCTAGGTTGTCAGAGGGTAGAGTTCCTAACAAACTGACATTGAAGTTTAAAAGGCTGAGGTTGACCAGTGTGGGGAAAGAATAACCAGACTAGAGCACAGCAAGTGCAAAGACCCCATCTGAGGAAGAAAATGTCACATTTGGAATACAGATGGCTATAGTCTAGTATGGGAAGGAAAAGTGTTATGCAATGAAGCTGGGGAGATCATCAGAAATCCGGTCATGAAGGGCTTTGTAATTTAATTTGAAGCTTCTGACTTTAGCCAAAAGACAAGAAGAAGAAATTGAAGGGTTTTAGCAAGATAGTGATATGATAAGGTTTAAATTCTATATTATAATGGCTGCTCTGGCTTTGGTGTTCATAATAGAATAGGGATGAATAAAGCTGGAGGCAGGGAGAAAAATCAGTGTTTTCAAAGCATAGCCTGTGCATCCATCATCTGGGGATCTTGTCAAAATTCAGATCATAAGCAGGTTGGGGGTGGGATCCAAGATTCCATATTCCTAATAATCTTCAGAGTGATGCTGATGCTAATGAACTGAAGTCCTCACTCTGAGTAACAAGTAAAAAGCTATGAGATGAGAAATGATGGAGACTGGCTGAGGTAATAGCAGAGCAGCTGCAAGAGAAATAGATTCAAGTGAGTTTTAGAAAGTTTACTCAGCAGGTCTTCAAAATCATTGAGTCAGGGAGATGAGGAAAGAACCTCCCAGGTTTCTGGCTTAGCAAATGGGGACTTGGGTTTTTTGTGGTTTTTAAATATATTATTTATATTTCAAACAAAACTCAATAATTTTCAATCTCACATAACTACAGCAAGTCTTCTCCATCCAGTTGTCCCTGGTCCATGAAAATGTATAAGCTTAGTCATAGTGCCTTGATAACGGTATCTGGGTTCTTTACAGACAAACAGTCTAGGGATTAGCTTTCTGTCTATGTAGCAGTACATGCGTTCAGTATCTATAGTCACTCAGTGAGCAGATCTACACTGCTACAGCGCACTGTGGACTTCAGTGGCTTGCATACCAATGGGGTCTCTTTGGGCTTTCGCAGCAGAAATGGGTAACTAGAGATGAAAGGCTCATTTCCTAACTTTTTACTCTGGTGTGGTAGTAATAGTGGAAATCCCAGTTCTCTGGTGGGCTGACAGTTTTCAACAGCTAGGATTTCTTTGACACTCCCACAGCACATTCTCTAGCAGCTTTCTGTTAAACAGAAGAGGTAATTTAAAGGTTTGATTATTATAGATTTCTTGAAATTTAGCACACATAGCAACTACAGCCAGCCTTGCTAGAACAGTTCAGGGAAGGAGGGGAATCTGATGTATTGAATCAACAGAACCTCATTTTGAGAGACAGCTCTGTTCTCTCCTGTCTGAAATATCACATCCATTTGTGTTTTATGAACAAAGTGTCTATTTGTTGAACTTATCAGAGATAGGATTCATAAGCAGAACCTAGTCTTGTCAGCTGCCTTAGGGAGCTGAAATATTTCTCTTCGCAAAGCTTAAAAAAAGATTTTTGTTTATGGTATATATTCCATAGTTTTCCATCATCTCCTTAAATTGAAGCTGACAGAAATTCAAAGTCAATGCCTTCCTTATAAAGTGATTCTTCATGATGTAATTACAGAATGAAATCTCTTGGCTGAAATAGGATTTTCTCCCCTAGAGATGACATTAAAAAGAAATAGAGATTACCAATAAACTGTCTGAGAACCTAGATAAGTAGCAGTAAGGGGAAGAAAATAATTTTTTTATAAATTCTCATGAATACTGTCAGAAAATAACATCATTCAGTTGAAACAAGCAATTCAAACTAGTCTGCATGAATTGAGCAAGTCAAACAAGGCATTGCTGAAGGTCCAGGAAAAGCCAAGCAGTTGTATCATAATAGAAGACATCTTTGGGATATTTTCCCAGCACACAACACTATTCACATGATAACTTCCCTGTTGACCAACAAGGATAGAATCCTGTGTCAAGGCTAAGATAACTCCATTTCTTTTACTCCAGGGTTCATGAGTAGACTGAGTTTCCCAAGTTCCCTTGCATTTAAATAGGTCCTGCCACTGAGCTCTGGTGATGGAAAGTGTATGGAAGTGATGAATACCACTTATAGGCCTAGTGACTAAAAATCCTTATTTTCATCCATTGGTGTCCCTGTTGCAGAGGATCCAACAGAGAACACTGATATCACAGGAGAAATCAAAGTCACAGAATACACAACAGCATCACAGCATAACTCATAGTCCCTATGAGCCACATCTTGTGTCCATGTCCCATGTTAACTGGACCAACAGCAAGTAGCTCATTTCTCCTGTGCTGGGTTCTCTTCTCCTGCTGCTGACCTCTGAAACTGAGGACATGTCAGCTTAGGAGCTTGGAGCAGCCTTCATTAGTGGAAGCAAGTAAAACCAGACAGCCAAAGTGAGTAACCAGATAAAGCACGCAGGAGAGAGCCCATGGGACCACAGATATATAATGCGAGATGTGATGGGCATAGTTTGGTTTCCGGAAGTCTGCTATTCCCTGGATTTCTTTTCTCATTAAATAAACCTTTTCTTTTAACTAACAGTCTCTTTCTTCTGATCAAAGCTGGGAGTTAGGAAAGTTCCTACAGAAGGCCTCCTATCAAGGCCATTTATTGCTCTTCTTCCAGAGACTTAGAATTGAATTTATTCTAGTGAAGATTCAGGAGTACAAATAATGTTGTTTCTAGTCAGTAATTATGGCTGCTGTTCCATAGTTACAACAGAAAGCAAGATCACTATCCCATCTGAACTACCTATTGCTTTATTTCAGATTTCATTGTTTGTTCAAAACAGTGAGGCCCATTAGCTAAATGAAGACCCCTCTGGTCTCGTGGTGGGAAGAGAGAAAGAGAGAAAAGCATTCAACTATTTTTCTTTTAATTTAGGAGTAAGGAAGGGAAGAAGGATAAAAGTTGAGGATGGAGGGCAAGGAACAGACGAGAGGCAGATGAAAAGGGAAATAAGAAAAAAAGAAACAAGGAAATGAAAAGGGGGAAGGCATTGTACTCTCTCCATCTAATGGGTCTCTTGCTGGCTCATAAAGTTTATCACTGATGGGGGCATCAGAAAAGAACTAAATGGAAAAAATAGTTGCACTTACAAGCTTCAGTAAGTTCGGTCTTTCTCAAAACAAACTGCAGTTATGAGGAAAAGATGAAGTTCCTTCTGTGTTTGGGTCTAGAGTGTTCATGGGGGGCAGGAAAGAGGGTTTATTGATTTGTTTAGCTTTTCTGTGCAGAATTTTAATTTTTTAAGTATATTTTATTGATTATGCTATTACGGTTGTTCCAAATTTTTCCCCTTTGCCCCCTTCCATCCAGTACTCCTCTTCCCTCCAGTAATCCCACTCCCCTTACTTCATGTCCATGGGTCATGCATGTAAGTTCTTTGGCTTCACCATTTCCTATATTATTCTTAACTTCCCCCTGTCTATTTTGAACCTACCAATTATGCTTCTTAATCCCTGCACCATTACCCCATTTCTCCCACTTCCTCCTCTCAGCTGACAACCCTCCAAATGATCCCCATACCTATGATTCTGTTTCTATTCTGGTTGTTTGCATAGTATGTTTTTGTTTTTACTTTTTAGATTCAGTTCTTGACAGTTGTGAGTTTGTTGTTGTTTTAATGTTCATAGTTTTTATCTTATTCTTTTTCTTAAATAAGTGTCTTTAACATTTCATATAATAATGGCTTGGTGATGATGAACTTCTTTAGCTTTACCTTGTCTGGAAAGTGCTTTATCTGCCCTTCCATTCTAAGTGATAGCTTTGCTGAATAGAGTACTCTTGGTTGTAGGTCCTTGCTTTTTATCACTTCTTGCCAGCCCCTTCTTGTCTTCAAGGTTTCTCTTGAGAAATCATCTGATAGTCCTATGGGAACCTCTTTATATGTAGTTGTCATCTTTTTTCTTGCTGCTTTTAAGATTCTCTCTTTATCTTTAACTTTTGGCATTCTAATTATGATGTGTCTTGGTGTGGTCCTCTTTGGGTCTAGCTTGTTTGGAACTCTGGGCTTCCTAGACTTGGATGTCTGTTTCCTTCACCAACTAGGGAAGTTTTCCTTCATTATTTTTTTAAATAAGTTTTCAATTTCTTGTTCTTTCTCTTCTCCTTCTGGCATCCCTATGATTCAGATGTTGGTACATTTAAAGTTGTCCCGGAGGCTTCTAATCCTCTCCTTGTTTTTTGAATTCTTGTTTCTTCATTCTGTACTGGTTGACTGTTTACTTATTCCTTATATTCCAAATCATTGATCTGAATGCCAGGTTCCTTCCCTTCCCCATAGGTTTAGTGTGGATTTTCCTTCATTTCACTTAGCTTAGCCTTCAGTTCTTCTCTTATGTGTTTGCCAAACTCAATCATGTCTGTCAAGCCTGTGAGAATCGTTATCATCAGTGTTTTGAACTCTGCATATGTTAGGCTGGCTATCTCCTCAATGCTTAGTTCTCCCATTGGTAGCAACTTTCAAATATGCAACAGAGTATTATTAATGATAGTCATGATGTTGTATGTTACATTCCCAGGACTTAGTTATTTTATAACTGGAAGTTCATAACCTGGGACCACCTTCACCCATTTTCCCCACCTCCCACCGCACCCACACCTGTGGCAATTACCAGTCTGTTCTCTGTATCTATGAGTTCACTGTTTGTGGGGTTGTTTTTTTGTTTTGTTTTGTTTAGAATCTACATATAAGTGAGATTACAAACTGTTTGGTTTTCTGTGTGTGTCTGACTTATGTCACTTAGCATAAAGCACTCAAGGTCCAACCATGTTGTTGCAAATGGAAAAATTTCCTTCTTTTTATGAATGAATATTTCATTACATATATATATATATATATATATATATATATATATATATATATATACAAGCTCTGTTCAATAGGTATCCAGCCATGTACAGTATTCCCTCACTTATAATGGGTATTATGTTCTAGAGTCCCCTGCAATAGATGAAAATCCACAAAGTAGGAACCTTACATTTATTTTAGTATTTATATATATTTTAAGGCTTTATAAACCCTTCCCACACACTTATAAACCATTCCCAGTCCCTTATTAACCTTTCCCACTCCCTTATTAACCTTTTCCACACTTTTATAAACACGCCCTATATTCTTAAACATATTCTACACTCTTAAACCTACATAACTTTAACAACATATGTATACAGTACCGCAAAATCCTGAGATATAGTAAAAAATCCACGATAAATAATATAAATATAATATTATTTAAAATCCTGCAATATAGTGAGTCCGCAATAAGTGAACCGTGATATAGAGAGGGACTACTGTACTATGAAAAATGAGACATTTATTGAAGAAGATACAAGAAAGGTTGTGCATAGGACAATAACGCCTCAGTCCCCTTTCAGGTAGGCACTTTGGGACCTCACAGAGTTCTCCCAATCACTATCATCTGCCCTTTTGTATTTTCTTGAATCTCATCAATGGTCTGAAATCTCTTCCCTTTCAAAGGTGATTGTAGTTTTGGGAAGTCAGAAGTCACAGGGCACCAAATCTGGGCTGTAGGGGAATTGAATATCCTGAATGATTTGATGTTATGCCAAAAAACTCTGCATGAAATGTGTTGCATGAGTGGGTGCATTGTTGTGATCAAGATGCCAATCACCAGTATCCCAAAGCTGCAGCCTTCTGAATCATACAAATAGTTTCCATGAAGGAATGTTCAAGTTTAATGCAAAATCGGATGCAGATTTTTTGCTCTACTTAGTCATTTCGAATGCAATAGCTGCACAGTACACATGCTCATTCAATGCATCTACCACCCCCACTGACTAGTACAGTGAAGTCGTCATTGTTCAGACATGCACATTCCAGCCCATTCTCCTTGGCTGCCAGGTTACATTGATGTTGCGCAAACCATTCTCATTATATTAACAATGGCTGGACTTTTTCCAGACATAGCCTTTACACACACACACACACACACACACACACATCACATTTGCTTTATCCAGCCACCCTTCTATGAACACTTAGGTTGTTTTGGTAACTTGGCTATTGTAAATAATGCTAAAATGAATGTGGGGGTACATATATCTTTTTGAATTAATGTTTTCCTTTCCTTTTGCTACATGCCCAATTATTTGCTCTATAAAGAAACCAGAAAATTAATATTTCCAAAGCTCCAAAAATACCAGGAGGCATAACCAAGATTTTAATCCTAGCACAGTGGCTCCAGAATTCACCATTCTTACCATGCTGCCTCTTCAATAATGCCTGCTCTGTCCACAATAATTTGCAGTTTTCTTATCATCCCTACTAAAGTATAAACTCATTGAAGGCATATATAACTTATTTTTCTTTGAATCTTCAGAGGTGATTAGAATATTACAGTACATGTGTGGATTTTTCCTTACTTGAATTGAATGGAGAACTATGTATAGAATGAACATACAATTTTATATTGTGATTAAATATTCATTTGAGGTGCTTCTGGTAAAGGTAGACAATAAGTTCATAAACAGCAGATCCAATAAAATAACCCAATTTCTGTGGTAAAGAAAAAAAGAACTTTTATCTTTATTAGCCACAATCTCTGTGGCATGCACCCTCTTTTTCACTAGAAAACATAAAACTGGAGAGGAAACCTCAATGAACCTAAAGGAAAAAGAATCTCCAGAACATGAAAACATGACCACATTCCACATCCCATCAAAATAAAATATTTCATATTTTCAAGATGGCACCTTGGAGCCTTTTCGAATTTTGTTTTCTCAACTTTACCTAAACTCCTTTCATGGCATTGCTAATAATACATTATCAATTATAAATCTATAAAATGTAATTTCTCCAATGCATAGTGGAAATTTAAAGGATTCACTCTAATCTCTTTGACTGTCATACAAATGACCAGATATTGTTTTGATCCCCATGGTTCCACTAGCTTCTTATCATAAAACTGAAATGTGGCCCCTTCCCTGGTTTTTTTTCATGCTCACCATGTGAAGCTATTTTGCTTGTTTGTCTTTATATGTCTCATAAGCAAGTCTCAGCAGTCATAATAGGATAAGTAGCTTCTAGTTATTTAAATGGAGGTTATTGGGGGATGCTATCCATCTCACTTATATATTTTAAATATAATTGCTAAGCAATTACTTAATCTTATTACATTTAATAAATATTTTCAAACTTTGATAAAATAACATGTAAAATAAAAATTAAAAATCCACATGATTTCTTAGACCTACTCTTCTTTAACCTCCCATTATTTCCTTAGATTACTGTGTATGATTGTTTTACTTGTTATTTACTGGACATGGTGCGTTGCAAGCATGAAAGTGGCTAGCTGCTATTTTTGCTTCAGAATGAGTTATTTGTCTCTGATTACTCAAGTCTTGTTACATTATAAGTGCAGCATCTTTTCTCTGAAAGGAAGAATCATAGCACATAAATGTGCCAGAAACAAGCTTGTATTGCCTTTTTCCAGAGGACTCGACCAGACCATTCTAAACTTGGAATGCCACACTGCCATCTGGGGGACAAAATGTGAACAGTCACTTGCTATTGAGTTGAGCTGAAGGAGGGAGATTCCACAAGGATCTAAATTGGGAGCAATGAGAATGTTTCTAAGATAAGAATGTGAAGTTCTGTACTATACTTTGAGTTGTTTCTCAAAAGCAAAATACATATAATTCTAAATCCACTCCTTTCCTTCAAAATAGGAATCGGTCATTGTGATGTCATTTTTTTTTTTCCACCCTATTCCAGTCCCTTTAAGTCATACTTAGAACCTGAAGGAGTTTCGGGGCTCATCTAGCATATGCTCCTCATTGCAGAGATGATGAAATGGAGGCCCAAATATTGCTATAAATTTTCCTGACGTATAGCTTCTTAGTAGTTAGGTCCAAGAGACACAAATATGCTATCTCCTAATTAAATGCCCTCATTACTTCAAGATCTTGTTCTTAATAATATAAGAATATGCTTCCCAACCTTGTAAATAGTCACTTAGCTGTCTCCCAAAAGTGAGACACATGTACAAGTGAATCAACAACAGTGCTGATTTTAGGGTTTTATTACATACATTCCTTTGGTGGAAGGCAAATATATAAGATATAAGGTAGAAGAGTGAGTGGTACTGATTGATTTTTGTGCTTATTTTACAGACTAGTGTATTTATCCTTCATTACTGTTTGATATTTAACTCCCAAAGGGTTCAAAGCTTTTGGTGAATTTTAGATAGAAAATAAAATAACAACAACAACAACAACTTTGGTACATGCATAGTTTAAAAAACTATAAAAAAATGAATCCACATTAATTTAACCTCTTCTTAGTAAGACAGCTAATCATTGGGTTATATGGGAAGTAGAAATATATCATAAATTACCAAGAAACATAGCTTCATGTAGTCAATGTATTTTTAATTTTTTTCCATTAATTTTTAACATATTTGCTATATATAAACATAAGTAACATTATTAATTTATTTATTCATCAATGTTTACATTACTCCTATTCTAAACCAATGAGCAATTTATCAATATGAGATAAAATTGTCATCCATATTTGCATTAAAATTCAAAAGTTCCCAATCTTACTTTCCACTGGATGGGATTCCCAGTGGCCTTGTCCTATGTATAGGGAACAGCTGAGGCTCCCTGTGAGTCCATCTAAGTTTTCTACATCTGCCTAATCCTTTAGACAGAATCGGTAGGATACCTTACTCCCTAGCATGCCAGAAGACACAGGGCACTTTGAATTTGGAGTAACTGATGAAGGGGAGCAGAATTTGTCACCCCAAAAATATATCTCTTTGGTATAAAGATGATCATCAGCTGGTAGGAGAAAATCTTAAAAAACAGTAAAAGTTATCCTAGTATAAGAAACATTTATTTACATTTAAAGGAAATCTTCATTTATAAGGAGGAGGATGGTGAAATCTCTGGAAATTTTTTACCAATAGAGAAGGCAAGGATTTAAATATGCTTAATAACCATAACCATGTTTACTGTGCTCTGAGTAACTTCCCATAACTGGTCTTCCCACCACCACCACCACCATCTTCTACCTTTAGCTAGAGATGGTATTTAATGGTTACTTAATTTTCTTGGGTATCTCCCATATAAACAGGAGGTATATATGCTATTGCCGGTGTTGACTACAACGTCAAACCGCCTTAGGGACTCCGGCTCCGGATTTTCTGTAGGAGTTTACTCCCTTAGCCTTTCCCCTGAAGAGGTATGCCGCAAGGCAGCGGAGGTTTTTTGGAGTCAGAGTTTTCCTTCTCTGATGTGCCCTGACTGGAAGATCGAACCAGCGACACTTAGCTCGCAGGCCGACGATCAATCCACTGAGCCAAACCAGCCAGGTACACCTGAAGCCAAGCTGTATTGACTCCGTCTTTCCCTTGCACCCTTCAGCTGCGAAGAGAGGGGGGGTCTGCTGCTTGGGCAACAGCAGACCCTCCATATCACCCTGCCCAGGCTCTGTAGCTTCAGCTTCACTGGAGAGGACACTCCAGCATCATCGCAAGATGTCGATTCAACACGGGAGGAGACAGATACCGTGTCACTCCCGAGTCGGACTGCACAGCCATTCTCGGCGGTGCAGATAGACTCTTAAGAAGCTACACCATCGTCTCTCGAGACGGACGGGCATGGGCAACAGCAGACCCTCCATATCACCCTGCCCAGGCTCTGTAGCTTCAGCTTCACTGGAGAGGACACTCCAGCGTCATCACAAGATGTCGATTTAACACGGGAGGAGACAGATACCATGTCACTCCCGAGTCGGACTGCACAGCCATTCTCGGCGGTGCAGATAGACTCTTAAGAAGCTACACCATTGTCTCTCGAGACGGACGGCTGCCGATATATGCTATTAAACTTGTTTGTGTTTCTCTTTTTAATCTGACTTATATTATAGGGGGTTCAACTAAGAATCTAGAAGGGTACAGGAAAAATTTATTTTTCTTCCCTACAGTGATTACAGATGTCATTTCTAGGGGAGGAAGATACCATAATTACCATAAAGAGGCACTGAGTTCATGAGCCTTTGAACTACTAAGACAGCATGAAGAAGAGAATGCTTAGGAGAAATTAACAGACACCAGATTAAAAGAATATTAATAGAATTAATACAATGGAACAGTCTACTTAAACCATTTTTAACTACAACTCATAGTGAAAATAAATTTTACTGTCAAATCATATATATATATATATATATATATATATATATATGCATGAGGGAGAGCTATGTTCATATGCTGCAACAGAGAGACCTGTTATATAAGGATGATTTAAGAAAGAAGTTTATTTTTCTCATATAAAATTCCAAGAAAGAAGCCCAGAGCTCTATTGCTGATCAAGGTTCCTTCTATCTTGGAGACCCTCCTTCCTGTTCAGACCACTCTTTCATCTAAGCTGGGTGCCTCATTTCCTATCACCATGCCCACACTGAATTAGCAGGGAGAAGGAAAAATCAAAGAGGAGAACATACATCTTCTCTTATAGAGCATGCCACAGAAGTTACACATAGCACTTTAGTTCATATCGCCCTGGCAGAACTTAGTTATGTAGCCACACACAGATGCAAAAAAAAAAAAAACCTGGAAAATGCAGGTTTTAGCTGAGTGGCTATGTGCCAAATTAATATATTCCATTATGTGTAAAAAAGGTGTGTTAGGGTAACACTAGCTGCTATTTAGAGAGAGAGAGAGAGAGAGAGAGAGAGAGAGAGAGAGAGAGAGATTTCCAAATGCAAAATAGGTCAAATACAATATAAGTTTATTTCTTATATGTGGCGTTTGTTCAAAGACCCAGACTGATGGTGACTCTACCATTTCCAATATGTGCATTCCATTGTTGGGGTAAGAGAGGAATTACCTTCTCCTTTCTAGTCATGGGAAAGTAAGAAAAGAAGATTGAGAAGGTATTCATGTTTCTTAAGCAACTTGACCAAAAAATGACTAACTCCATGTGTCACATGGACTTGGAATCATTGGCAATAGTTGTGTGATCCCACCTCAGTACAAGAGAGGCTACAATTTAGTCCCTTGATGAGCATCCACTTCCCAAGATCAACTCTGGGCTGTAAATGGGAGCATGAATGTAGTGGAAAGTGAATTTTCTCTCCCACCGTTGCTCATTTAGGTTGCATTTTCCTTTTCATTCATAGTTATACTGCTGCAGAAAGACAACTCCAAAGTCCTATCAGGTCCTCCATCCTGTGAGAAGCCTGGCATTCCTGGGCAAGGTGCATTCTATCAAAATTGAGAGTAAATTAACAATCTATAAATCAAAATTGAATTACATGTCCTCACCCCAAACCTAATACATAGTGGTGAATACAAATAGGATAGACATAATACAAAACTGAACTCTGAAAAGGGAAAAATAAAAAATAATAGCACAGTCACTGGCCTCCCTGTCAGGGCAGTAGAGTAATTTCCCATGTTAAGCTATCTGGCAGCTCTTGGTTCCACTCCATGAGGCAAACCTCCCTGGTCACTATCCTGCCAGGTCTAACTCTGCTTCCAGGAAGGTTCTTGCATGTTCATTACCTCCATGGCTGCACAGGTAGTAAACTTTAGAGCATACTCCCAATGTGGGAGCTTCAGAGTGCTGGCAAGCCGCTTCCTACTGGTTGGACAGGTTTAGGGAGACCAAATTTGCTTTAAGGAGTACACTATAGAAGAATTTGGCAAGCCTGGTCCACCATTTCTTTGGTAACACAATGATGCAAAAACCTTTAGAAGATCATAAACTCTCTTTCTATCAATTCTGGTTGCAAGGAAATAAAGACAAAGTTTTCATCGGTATATTGCTTTTTAGCCTGATAATTCTGGCCTTTTGTTTACTTGCTTCCTTGCCTGTCAGTCACTCCTGCTCAATTAAAGAGGAACTACCTGAAAGCCTAATAAAACAATTGGCTTCAGTTGGAAAGCAATGTGCTTAATCTAATGCTTCCCAATGGGCTGGCTGTTTCCCATTGTCACCTAGTCTTAATGGTGTTTGTCTAGTTTTATCACCTGCTAAGACTATTTTTTGATTTACAGTAGAGATTCCTTTTCTCTCTGCCTCAGTGTGGATACAAATGCCTGTTTCCTGTCAGGACTGATTGATAAGGCCCTGTGTTATAAGACTCAGTCAATTAAGATTGTAGGCCAAAGAAACAGAAAGCCTGCCTTGCCAGTGCTTCTTTCTCTTCCTTTTTGGCTAGTTCTAACTTGAGTTCACCTCTCTGGTAGGAATGGCATGTGGTTAAAATAATTTAAATTTGAAAAGAAATTAACAGCCAACAGGCAACAAGAATATGCATTAAAGTTTTGGTTGATACATGACCTTATATACAAGATCTCTCCAAGTCAAATTTGGCAAATGTTTTGCTACAGCATACTTATGGTCAACAGCTTTCCAGTCTAACCTCTGTGTCCTCACCTCATGCCATGTAACCACTAAGCCAATATAATACTTTTAGGTGTTTTTCCTACAGCCCAACTCCCCAGGTACCATGGTCTATATTAATTGGAATGTCAACACAACCCTAGTCAGAGACAATCCAAAATAATAAAAACTTAAACAACAGAGTTATTGGTTTATCTCTTAATAAGAAGTCAGCTAGGGAGTCCGAGGCTGAGAGAGAGGCTCCATAACCATCAGGGACCCAGGATCATTAGATCTCCTTATCTGGCCAGTCTCAATATGTGATTTCTACCCAGTGGTCTGGCTACTCTAGACATCACCAATATATCTGCATTCTATCTAAAGTGGGAAGAAGAGGTCCCATGTCCTTCCCTCAAAGGCACAACCCAAAGCAAATACTTTACACTGGTCAGATCCCTTTACCAGATTTAGGCTATAGATAAGAAAAACTCTTTTTCTCTACCCATTTTAGGTTTCCCCACTGAGAGCCTGTAAATTAGACTAACCAAAGGCAGACTAACAAGAGAAAAACAAACAGAAGTTTATTAACATGTGCATTGTGCATGTACACATGGGAGCACCCATGAATGAGCAACCCAAAGAGATGGTAAGAACTTGGGCTTATATACCATCTCAGGCTAAACAAAGGAAAAGGGTTGGGAGATTCCAAGCATGGGAGGCAATTATGGGAAGATGGCCAGATAAGTAAACAATGGTTGTTTATTAAGATTTGCTATGCAGATTTAAATGAATGGGCATTTGACAAAAGTTGTTAAGAGCCCTCTTCTTCCAGGTACAGGAGACATCTTTATGCATGGAAATTTCCTTTACAAAGAGAAAATGTGTGCCCTGTTTTTAGAGTCTTTTCTGATTCTGCAGCAGCCTTTTCAGTGGCTTTGATTTAGCTTAAAATAAAACCATATGCCAAAGAGGAATATTTTGGGGTGGTATATTCTGATACCCTTCAAAGTTATATGGACACACAGCTAAAGGGTTCCTAGGAAATGTAGTTGAAATGCAGTTGTTTATCATTTAATAAGATGTGAATGAGTATCTGGGGAAAATCCAGCAGTGTTTTCCATTCATTTGTACATATAACTAAAAAAAAAAAAAAGTAACAACATGAAAACTACCCTATTTGTAATATTTTCAAATCTAGATTTTACTAAAATCTAATCTAGTAAAAGTGCTAGTCAAACCCACAAAATTAAGTTTCTCCATTCATTAATGCATCAAAACCAGTAGTTTTAAATCTATGGATCTAGAAGGCAAGTTTAAACTTTACCTGCTTCAGTTGAATTCTGCATCCTTGATTATTAAAGGAAGCTTTCATTTAGTGATAATCTCAGGTGCAGGATAATCGGAGGAGCAAAAACAACCTAGTCCTAGATATCAGACAAAAGAACAAGGACAAAAGAGAAGAAAGAAAAAAAACAAACCTCTCCTATAAGCCCTTAACTGGAGACCTTCAAAATTAGGCATAAAAAGCTTAGAGATGAAAGTACCTGAAAGTGGTAACACATGACTATGAAAGAGTTTCAGTGGGTTTCATCCCCTGCAGTTTACTACTTTTGCTATTTGAAATGGATAATAGACTCCATTACCACTCCTCAGTTTCTTAGGGTACCTTTGAGCTCACAGTCACATCCTTTTTAGACTGCATTTATCCCCAGCACATGACTAGGACAGGAAAGAGCAGCTTGTCTTTTTCTCAGCACAGGTCTGAGGGTGTACTCCATATGGCTTGGCTTCACAATAGGAAAAAACATAAGTGTACATCTTTAAAGAACTAAGTGAGATGAGTCAGTCAGAGAAAGGCAAGTACTGTATGATTTCACTTATATGCGGGATCTAAAAAAATAACAAAAATGAACAAATAAAATTGAAACAGACTCACAGATGCACACTGATGGTTGCCAAAGGAGAAAAGGGTTGGAGGACCTGGTGAGATAGACGAAAAGATTAAGAAGTACAAATTGATAGTTACGAACAGTCGTGGGGATGTAAGTACAGCACAGGGAATACAGTCAATAATATTGCAATAACTATATACGGTGCCAGGTGGGTACTGGAAATAGCAGCAGGGAACACTTTGTAAAGTATATGATTGTATAATCACTACACTATGCTGTACACCTGAAAATAACACAAAATAATATTGGATGTAAACTTTAACATAAAAAAGAACTAATTATTGTCCTTTCTAATTTCAGTTTGGGAATGACATGAGATCTGGAGAAAAATAAACAGTGATTTTCAGTGGACAGAAATTTCAACAATGAACAAGATTGTTTGCAAGTGTTCAAACAAAACTGAATCTTAGACAAAAAAGCTTTACTTTTAAAATGTGGTTCAAGGCAATATACTGACATTTCAAAGAAGGTGGTGATGCTGATCTTGAAGGTTCTGGGTTTTTTAAATTATTATTATTTAGATAAAAAAGCGTGTAAATAACATATGCCATTAATATCTTTAGTCACAGAAATAACAAACTCAACATCCCATAAGTATTTCCAAGGCAAATATGAAATAGCAAATTCATGTCACAGTAATAAGGTATCATTCTGCCTATCATCCCAAGCTAACAAAGAACCTCTGCTCCTTCTCCAACAGACCCCCTCCCTAAAGAGGACTGTATCTCACATATTTATCAGTTTTCTTTCTTCTTCAGTTCAATCATACCTGGTAATTGGTTGTTACTGTTCAAATATCACCAGTATTTCCACATAAAATAATGTAATATCCAAAAGCAATTTTACCACTAACCACTAGAAAAGCTGTTTCATAACGTATATACAGATTTTTCTACTAAAATAGACTAAAAAACAAAGGGTAATTCCAGACAGATGACATTTCAATGACTGTATTTCAGAATTATTTTCTCTTTTCTTTTTACCCTCTCCTTTACTCCTCCCCCCCCAATAAAGAGTCAAGCTGATCTAGTTGTGTGAGTTGGTTCACACAATCTTCATAGTGACCCACATTAATTCCACCTATGCATGCAAATTTTAACATCCAATCTCATTCTTCTTTATCTTGTACTTGAACCTTGATCTATGCTCAGTCAAACTGAACATTATGTGACTCTAGCTCAAAATTTTGTTCATGGTATCTGTTTTACATGTAATTGGTATCCTTTGAATAATCCCACTGCTTCCCTGGCTGGGTGGCTCAGAAGGTTGCTGGTTTGACCCCCAGTCAGGGCACATACCTAGGCTGTGGATTTGATCCCCCATCGAGGTGTGTGCAGGAGGTAACCTATCAATGTTTCTCTCTCACATCAATGTTTCTGTCTTTCTCTACCTTCCTCTTTCTCTAAAATCAATGAACATAATCCTCATATGAGGTTTAAAAATAATAATAACCCTACTGCAACCTCCCCTCCTGCACGCTGCCATAAAACCTCATGTTTACCTAGAGTTTGTACTTAACACACGCACTGTAATTGCTTGTGTTCACAACTGCCCTTTCTTTCAGACCATCAACACCTTAAGAATATTGCCTGCACCAAGTTCCTCTTGTTTATGCCAGCATCTAGAACAGTGCTGTGCATAATAACACCTTAATGAGGCTTCTTAAATTAAGAACTCATCAATGCAAGAGTATGAAAGTGCTCATAATAGCCAGAACACACAGTGCCGTGGAGTGGGCATGGAAGAGGAGGGAGGTTTTGAATTTTAAGGGGGAGGATGTTTAACAAACTGCGTTACAGGAAACTTACCATGGCATTCACGTTCACATCTCATAATTCTGACTCATGGGCATTTTCCAAACTTAAAGTTAATTTGGATTCAATTACAGCCATATTTATAAAATTTTGAAGTGATGAATTGGGTAAACATTTTCATTCTCTCAATTTGCATAGACTGAGATCTTGCCCAAGCCGAGTAACAGACATCCTTAAATATCGGGTTCTGATTCTGAACCAAGTTTTATGGCCTGACTTTTATGGGCTGGCAGCACCTGTACAGCTCACGCTGAATTTGTTCTGATGACTGGTATCTATCTTCCAAGCCATCAAAAAACCTTCCAGAAGAGTCCAGAATTGGTCATTGTAAAGCAATATGGAGAAGTCATCACAATAGTTTTTGAGCCCCCCAAAAAATGTAACAAAATAATACAGTTGATCCTTGAACAACATGAGGGTTTGGGGCACCAAACTCCCCACACTCATGCAGTTGAAAATCTATATATAACCTTTGTCTCCTCCAAAAATTAATTTGTTCGCTTGTTCAGAAAATATTTACTATTTGCTGAATAGTTCTCAATGAAGTAGCCCCTGAAGCTACTAGCAATTAAGACAAGTTACTTATAATCCAGTAGGGGAAGACCAACATATAAGGCAATATATGTATTTCACTCTCTTTTTCTAACTTTACTTTTATTGTTGACACTATTATACATGTTCTCACTTTCCCCTTTTGCCCTCCTCCACTCAGCCCTTGCCTGCTCTTCCGTCTGGCCAGCATCACACTGTTGTCCATATCTATGAGTTATACATACATATTCATTGGCTAACCCCTTCACCTTTTTTAATCCATTTCCTCCTCCTCCCTTCCCTCTATTCCAGGTATCCATGCTTCTGTTTCTAGCTTGTTTGTTTATTTTGTTCATTAGATTCCACATATAAGTGAGATCATAAGGTAATCCACTTTTAAAGGCTCAGACTGTAGTCTTTCAGCATAAAGTGGAAGAACAAAGAATTCTACCAACTTGCCAAGGAAAAGCTGTATGAAACATATAAAGAATAGAAATCAGAAAGCAAAGAGAGATATGGACATCTGAGGAACTACAAATTTGTTGATCTGGCTGGAAAATATGAGGGAAGGCTGTTAAGGAGTGAAGGAGAAAGATGGTAAAGGTTGATCTCATAGAAGACTCTTGAAA
Source organism: Furipterus horrens (assembly GCF_987537825.1). Classification (NCBI taxonomy): domain Eukaryota; kingdom Metazoa; phylum Chordata; class Mammalia; order Chiroptera; family Furipteridae; genus Furipterus; species Furipterus horrens. Next base: position 75,534,196 of record NW_028327174.1, on the reverse strand, counting down.
TAACACTGATATATTTGAATCTCATCCTGAAGTCAACAAAGAGCCTAAAATAGGAACAACAGGGAGATCCTTCAGGGAAGTATTTCATAGTCCATGTAAAAGATAATAAAGGCCTGAATAAATCAGTGACAGTAAGGATGGAAGGAAGACATAAAACCAAGAAATGTTCATGAGTAAATATATAGTATAATAGCACTAGCGTGGTTCCTTGAAAACAGAAATCACTACATATATATCAGCTGTATTTGTTGTTGTAGTTATTATTCACAATAGGTAACTTTCAGGGCTCAGAAAAAGTTCTTGACTGTTTGAGGAATGGGTAAGAATGCTTCTATTTCCAGCAATGTAACATGAAATTTAAGCATGAGAAGCCTGTGCCTGAGTCTTGCACTTTGAGGAGCCTGAAATGGTCCTTCTCTGCCATGCCCATCTTCAAAGGGTAAAAAATATGGATTCAAGAAGACCTACCCAGTCAGATGTCTAGCTCTCCTCTTCTTAATCATGCTCCTGGGAGACAGGAACCCAAATACCATGCCTATGTGACCTTAGCCTGCTCCATATTTTGCTTAGGTCTCTTCCTTGTATTGTCATCCTAAGAGCAGACTGAGTCACTGGTATTCATATCCCTAGGCTTGAGGGGTGAATAGGAAGTGCTGCTGATGGGGGCCAGGATGGTAGTTGGATGCATGGATGTCATGTCTACAAGCAAGTGGGGAAATCCCCTATATTAAAGGATGGATTCAATGGTGGGTAGAGAAGAACAGGCTCCAAGCTGCAGCTCAGAGACTATCTGTGTACCACCATAGTCCAGCACAGATATATGAATATATGAAGAGTCCAAGGTTTCTAAATTCAAATTTGACCTCTCACATAATTATGAAGGCTTATTTGTCAAGATCGGAAGACAGAACATATTTTATTCAACGACTTCATTCACAATGTTTAAACACAGAGATATATGATATGTAGGACTCTACTTGCACACTTGTCCTGAGCCCCACAAAGATCAGGGATGGAATCTTATAGAAAACTGAACTTTTATAAATATCCTTACCAAACAAAATTCCTGCATTGCATAAAATTCAACAACTACTTACAAATACAGAGATGCTTTCACAAGAAGGTAAGGGATATTTCCAAAGTCGCAGAGAAATGGAGATATGAAGTATAAAAGAAAGATGAAAAGACAAGAGATTAAAGAGAAATGTCCCTTAGTTCAAAGAAGAAAATAAAAGGAAAAGGGGAACAGCAAATATTTTAGAGAAATAATGCTGAGAACTTTGAGAATTTATAGAGATATAATTCTTCACGTTCAGGGAGCTCAACAAATTCAAAGCTGGATACATAAAAACTAATTGAAACCTAAAACTATAACAAAAATTCAAAAAAGAGAAAAGAGGTTTAAAGCAATTATGCAGAAGACATATAATATGCACAAAGGAATAAAAATGGCCCTGACAAGAAATTTCCCATAGCAACAAAGGAAGCCAAAAGACAGTAAAATACCTTCAAACTCTGGAGTACACATGTGACTTATCAGTCAAGAGCTATGGCAGATATGGACATTTCCAGAGAAAGGTGGATAGTTTATTACAAATAGAAACACACTAACAGAACTTGTTTTGGAGAAGCAAGGAATCAAATCCAGAAACATTTTAGAATCTAACATTTCAACTGAGAACAAAGAAAACAATAAATATACAGTTAGACAAACTGACAGTAAAAACTGATCACCATCATAATGGTGTCTAATTTGGGGCATGTTATGGATTGAACTGGGTCCCCCAGCATTCATATATGGAAGTCCTAACCTCTAATATCTCAGAATGTGACCACAGTTTGAGATAGGGATTTACAGAGGTAATCAAGTTAAAGTGGAATCATTAGAGCAGGCCCTATTCTGACTAGAGAGTTGATAAAAAAGGGGGAATCTACACACAGAGACAGACATAGAACAAAGATGATCCAAAGAAACGTAAGGAAAAGATGGCCATCTACAAGGCAAGAAAGAGATCCTCACCTCAGAGCCCTCAGAAGGAACCAACCCTGCTGATACCCTGACTGCAGACAATTAGACTAACACTGTGAGATAACACATTTCTGTTATTAAGCCACCCATGTTGTGGTGTAAAAAAAAAATGAAGTTAGAGTTCTAATTTTGTAATTAATGACATCTTAACCTCTTTAAGATCCAAGAATATTGGAGAGATATTAACATCAAATATTAACTTAATCATGCACGTAAAACTTTTGATGAACAGATGATGGAAATAGGTAATGCATGATCAAAATCAAAGTAGGGGAAAAACAGAATTTAAATCTAAAACCTCGCCCTGGGATTGTTCCACAGACTGAAAGTTGCCAGTTCCATTGCAGATCAGGTCACATACCTGGGTTGTGGGTCAGGCCCCTGGCAGGTCCCCAGCTGGGGTGCACAAGAGGCAACTGTCACATGTCAATGTTTCTCTCCCTCTCTTTCTCCTTCCTCTCTTTCCTCTCCAAAAATAAATAAATAAATAATCTTAAAATTAAAAAAATTTTAAGTTTAAAAAATAAAATATCTATTTTATGCCTGGGTTGTGGGCCAGGTCCCTAGTTGGGGGCATGTGAGAGGCAACCACACATTGATGTTTCTCTCCCTCTCTTTCTCTGTTCCTCTACCTCTCTCTAAAAATAAATAAATAAAATCATTAAAAAAACAACATGATGTACATAATGTAAGTAGTTCTAAATACATTTGAAGTGCTAAAATAGATGAAAAAATTTAGGAATAGTTGACTGCCTCACATTTAAGTAATAGTTACACTACTATGGACATTTCGAACTGGATAATTCTTGATTATATGTGGGGAAGAAGAAGGGGAGGCTGCTCTGAGCATTGCAGGATGTTTAACAGCATCCCTGGCCTTTAAACACTGGAGGCCAACAGCACCTCCCGGGTTCCTGTCACCCCCATCTGCCTCCAAAGTTGTGGTACCACAAGTGGACAAATGTCTCCTTGTGGGGCAAAATCATCCCTGGTTGAAAAATCACTAATTTAATTAGAGTGTTTCAAGCTCATTTTTATTTTTTCTTAGTGATACTTTGTCAATAGTCTCAATTTTTTAAAATTTTATCTTAGATTAAAAGTATGCCCAACATATAGCCCAGGAAATTTTATCTAAGACAATGATTACACTTAACTATCCAGAAAAAACACATCTTTTACAGGTCATTTTTAAAAAGTAGACTGAAACATTTTTAGTTCTCTAAGAAAGCTACTAAGGAAGCTGATTAGCATTCTTTTAGGCTGGTTTTCTGTATTAGTTAGGGATCTCAGTTGCAAATAGAATCTCAGTGCAAATTTAACTTAGAGAGGAATCCAAGGATTTCTTGCATAACCTAGGGGCAAGAAAGCAGCTCGGCTGTCTTCCATAAGCTCGTTGTGAGGCCCAGAAATATTCTCACTCCTTTTATTTCTCTTTAAATGACTACTTTATGTTTTTATTTTGAACTTTTTACTTTGAAGATTTTCACTTATACATGAAATTAGAGGAGAGAATATAATGCCAATTATACTTAGTTTAATTAATCAAAATATTCTATTATTCCCATTTCATCTCTTTCCTCTTTCATTCTATACTATTGGAGCTTATGAAAGCAAATTCTAGACATTATGACATTTCAATACTAAGTATTTCTGTACATATGGCTAAAAGATATGCTCCATTTTGTAATATAACCAGAATGCAGTAGTCCCTCTCTATATCGCGGTTCACTTATCGTGGCCTCACTGTATCGCAGGATTTTTAAAAATATTATATTTAATTATTTATCACAGATTTTTTGCTATATCACGGGATTTTGCGGTACTGTATATATATGTATGTTGTTAAAGTTACGTAGGTTTAAGAGTGTATATGTTTAAGAACATTAAGTAGTGTTTATAAAAGTGTGGAAAAGGTTAATAACAGAGTGTGAAAGGTTAATAAGGGACTGGGAATGGTTTATAAGTGTGTGGGAAGGGTTTATAAAGCCTTAAAATATATATAAACACTAAAATAAATGTAAGGTTCCTACTTCGCGGATTTTCATCTATCATGGGGGGATCTAGAATGTAATACCCGTGATAAGTGAGGGAATACTGTACCATCATCATGTGCAAATTAAAAATAAAATTATCCCATCAATGTTCAACTGTCCTTGATGATCTCATAAATGTGTGTTTGATTTAGAATCAAAAAAGTAAAACATTTAGCATTTTGTTAATCTGTCATGTAAAACTATTTCAAGCTACAATAATTCCCTATTCTTTCTTTTTTACTTTTTTCCTAGTCCCTTTGGTCAAAGAAATTGAGTTATTTTTCCAACACAATTTTCTAAATTATGGATTTTCCTAACTATATCACCTTAACATTTAACATTATTCTCTCCTATGTATATTCTTTAATTTGGTATTTAGATCTAGATGTTGATCAGACTCACGTTGACATTTTGGCAAAAATACCCCATACTTTTTGTTCTATAGTTAGTTCTTATTGCATTATATCTGAAGGCAAAAAATGTCAAGTGGTCTCTTTTTTGTGAAGTTAATATCCCCATCTTTGCTTCATTCTTTATTAAATGTCTAATTGTTCAAAATTATGTATTCAGCATTATGTAGCTTTAGTGTGTGCAAGTATGCCATAATGACAACTAGTTTTCTTTAAAATCACAGTGGGCCCATTATCAATAATTTGCCCTCTATTTTTGAATGGATTCTAAATCACATTCAAGCAGCATCATCATCATTGCAGTAAGTGGGTAACTTCCCAAATATTATCTGAAGGGGCCAAACTCATTCAGACATATAGTTGCTCATTAATTTGATTAGAACAAAAAAAATGTCATGGCCTTAACACACTACAAAGCTGACTGGAAAACTAATGATAATGATCCCTAGGATGTGAGTAATGCTTTAGACCTTACAAAGTGGTTTCACATCCATAATTTCATTCAGTTTTGAAGACAGATGAGAGGCGATGCTGGCACAATGGCTCATGCATCCAGGATGCATGTGGAGCTGCACGCCTACCTGAGTGTCCATCTGGTGTCCTCCAGCAAAAGGGGCTGACAGTTTATAATGTGATTTTCTTTAATGAGTGTAATGTTTCTAGCAGAGATTTCTCACTCAATTTTAATAAACAACTTTAAAGTATGAAAATCAAAGCGGCAAAATTGGACTGGGTCTTGAGGTATGATACTATAAAAACAGAATGCACAGGTTGAAAGTGACTGTAGGAGTCATCCTCATCACCATCACATAATGGAAGTGAGAAACATAAACACAATGCAATCATCTGTAGACACTGTGTTTCTGTTGATTAATGTATAATTAATCACTGAGATTTTTATTAACTGTACACAAAAATGTAGTATTGCCCAATGCTACACTAGACTAAGACATTAAAAATTCAAAATTAGAGCTCTGTGAGAAAATGTTGACAGAAGGTCTGTCAGGGAGATGTACGCACTAATTCTAGCCAGGCTGTTTCAAAGACAGAAAGAGAGTAAAAAATAAATCAAACATATGGATGCTCCTGAACACAGGAAAGATTACTCAACTTCATTATATAAATATAACTACGTCAATTCTGGTTTTATAAATATTTGAGGGTCTTATACATTCACAGATCTAACCTGATGTAGAAGGCGTGGCTGGGGATCAGAAATAGCATTTGACTTCAACCACACAGATTAATGAGAAATGTCATAATCTACTGAAATGAAATGATGACTATTATGAGCTCTATTAAAATGTTATATGTGAAAACTATAGAAAGCTAATTCCATACAGGTGTAGTAAGATTTCATGAAGGAGGTAGAATTTTAAAGGTAAAAATAGGATTCAGTTCTTCTAGGCAGAGAACGTCGTCGTCGTCGGCAGCCGTCCGTCTCGAGAGACGATGGTGTAGCTTCTCAAGAGTCTATCTGCACCGCCGAGAATGGCTGTGCAGTCCGACTCGGGAGTGACATGGTATCTGTCTCCTCCCGTGTTGAATCGACATCTTGTGATGACGCTGAAGCTACAGAGCCTGGGCAGGGTAATATGGAGGGTCTGCTGTTGCCCATGCAGCAGACCCCCCCTCTCTTCGCAGCTGAAGGATCCAAGGGAAAGACGGAGTCAATACAGCTTGGCTTCAGGTGCGCCGCAGGAGTTGCCGGTGTTGACTACAACGTCAAACCGCCTTAGGGACTCCGGCTCCGGATTTTCTGTCGGGGTTTACTCCCTTAGCCTTTCCCCTGAAGAGGTATGCCGCAAGGCAGCGGAGGTTTTTTGGAGTCAGAGTTTTCCTTCTCTGAGGCAGAGAACACAGCATGAAATAAACACAGAGGTTTTAAAAAAAGTTCAGGTCTTCTAAAGAGAATAATAACTACCATGGTTTGGGAAGAGTAACAGAGGGCAAGGATAAAAACAAGAGATAAAAGCTCAGTAGGTTAAAGCTGAGAGTGCACTGGATTCCATGCTAGGGATGGGACTTTATTTTCATGACAATGGAACACCATCAGAGGATTTTTAAGCAGGGACACATATAATTACTACAATGATGTAGAAAGTTTCTTCTAGCAGCTGTAATAAAGATTCATTGAAAGGGAAAAAGAGTAGAGACAGCTAGGGAGAGAATGAACCAGCCTTTTTCTTCAAATTAGGAAATGAAAGTAGAGACAGGATCATGGACAAGAGAGCTGAGGAAACAAATAGCAAGGCCACGACTATGTAACAGCTAAATCCACCCATTGCAATAATTTGGTGTTTCAGTAATCATATTTTTGGTGTTTAAACTTCAATTTGAATCTCTAACTTATGCAATTTTAAAACCACAAAAATTATACCAATTGTATAATAGCATACATGTATGTTGTTTCTTCCATTGAAATGATACCTAACAATGCTTGACTCGATATAATCATTTAATCCATTTTTTTAAATGTCAAATATGAAAAGACTATGGGTGGCAAACACCACATTAACTATAACTAATTCTTAGTGGCATTTACTTACCCTGGTTTTATGTTTTAGTGACCCAGCTGAGAAACAATTGAAGACCCCAACCATTAAAAAGCCTATTAGTCTATGGAACCACTCAATGTTCATATTTGAAATATATGGTTAGAAATAATATATGAAAATGTATATCTTTTGAAGCCAGTGTAAGTTCTTAAAACTAGAAAAGATTTCTTGTATAAGAAGGGAGAATTAATCTAAAAATAAAATTTTATATCTGAGTAAAAAAATAGAAGGTACTATATGACGATGAATTTGCCACCATCTAGAAAGAGTACAAAGTACATTATATACCAGTCAGTATATGAATATTTGAAAGAAAATATCAGAGTAGTTTGTGTTTATCTCTATGATACAGAAGTCAACATGGCTGACAAGAAGAAAACCCTCAAACTATGTAATGTCAAGACTTCCATCAGATTTTTGTTATTGTATGTAATATTTCTGAGCACAATTCAATTCAACATCCTGTTGCAAAATACTAGAACAAATAGACTACCTTCTGGTGTCTTCATATCACCTGCACCTCATGGACTCTCACCGGACATACTACCACCTGACAGGCAGCTGAAGATAGCTCCCACAGGACTCTCTGTATCCATCTGTATTATATTTTATTGCATTTTGTTTTCCTTTATTATGTGCATAACATGTTTTCTATATAAATTGGCTTTTCTCTTACACATTGAAATGTACTTAACTCTCTTCTGAATCAGATTGAAGCATATATATATTCATGGGGGACAGGGGCCAGTTGGGATGATTATAACAGTGATACAAAGAAACAAGTGTTAATATTTAGTTTTTGATCATCTTGTCCACAGCCCCTTGAACTAACCAGGGAGTGGCATACTCACCTATTCAACCAAAAAAGATTTCCTGAGTATCTCTTTTATTCCAAATACTGTTCTAGGCCCCAGAGATACATTGTGAACAAACCTCTTTCCTCATAGATATTATGTTCTAGTCATGTTTCCAGAAAAACAAATAGGTAATACTTTAGGTACTGAATAGTCTGTCAGGAAATAAAATAAAGCAGATTAAGGAGAATAGACAGTGTCAACTTAGTCTGGGGGGGAAGTGAAAGGAAAGTGACATATTTAAGAGGGTCTCAACCAAGGCCTTGTTGATATGACTTTTGAGCAAGTCCTGAAGAAAAGGAGGAATTAAACCATGTGAATAACTGTGGGAGGAAATTACAGTCAAAAGAAAGGACAAGACAAAAGTCCCGATAAGAGAGCATGTATGAGATCGACCAGTGAGGCTGGGAGGAAAAAAATGAGGGAAAGTGTCATCTGTGCTCAGGTTTTAAAAGGTGACTGACTAACAACACAGAAAGTCTAATGACATTGAAAGAAGAACTTATTGCCCACGGTTCCCTAGAGAAGACATCATGCCAAACCACATAGAGGCACTTATGGAAGTACTAAGTTTGGTTAGGAAGCAGAATCATACGCAAGGAGAAAGCACAGGCCACAGCTTTTACTGGAATTCTCATGGGAAAGGCCAAGCAAAGTGAACAGTTTAGGACTGGCTAGTTTCATGAATTCTGGTGGACTCTGGAGAATGAAACTGTCCACAGCTGTCTGGTATCTGGCCCTGGGTTGACTTATGCAGGAAAAATACTGATTTGGTTTGTGAAAGTTAGATAAAGGAGGTGGTTGGTAGTATGGACTCAAGATTAATTGGAGAGTTCATAAAAGGACTTTCCTATGCCTGAAAAAACAGGATCGCAGGAGAGATGTAAACATGTTTGGCCATTAGTTTGGGCCTGTGACTAATGAATGCAAAATAGAGACATACAGAATCTAGGAAGACACAGTGAGAATGCAGCATAGGACACAGGCCAGAAAAATAAAAGGAGGCAGATGATTGATATAAGTGTCTATGAGCCATTGTAATTGGGGATTTTACTGTGGGTGAAATAAGAAAGCTGTTGAAAAACCTTGAGCAGAGGAGTGACATGACCTGACTTTCATTTTCAAGGGACATCTGTGGCTGCTGTGCTGCGGGGGCAGAAACAGATTGCAGGAACAGAGAAGAGTATTAGTAGTTTGATAATTGACTTATTAAATGTGAGGTGTCTATTAGATATCCAGTACAGGTGTTGAAAGGCCAGTAGGTCACATGAGTCTGTCCCTGATTATATATTTGGTGTATTTGAGGTAGTGTTTAAGGTCATGAGACTAAATGAGGTCCCTCTAGAGAGTGGGCCTAAACAGAGAAGTATAATAACTGAGCTCTGTGGCACCGCAGCATTGTGAGATCAGGGTAAAAGAAGCTGCTGATCAAATAGAATCAGTAGTCAAGAGGAGAGAATAGAAGCAACCATGGTGTTTCAGAAGCTATGTGAAAAATGTGTTTTGAGAAGAGAAGAGTAGTCAAGTTTCAAATGCTTGTGATGGCTTTAATAAGGTGAGATCTGTGAATTGACTCAATTTAGCAATCTAGAGGCCTTTGGTGACATTAATAAGGTGTGTTTTAGTGGAGTAGTATGGATAAAAGACTAATTGGAGAGAATTCAAGAGAAAATGGAAGGAGAGAAATTTAAAACATAGTATAAATGACTTCTGCAAACAGTTTTCTTGTATAGGAAGCAGAGAATATTAAGGAGTAGCTGGAGATAAATATTATGTCAAGGAAGTTGTCTTGTTTTTAACATGTTGATATCACAGTGTGTTTTCATGACTATGAGACTGAATCACTAAAGTGGTAAAAGTAAATATACTGGATAGAGACGGAAAGGTTAATGGAGAAATGCTTTTAAGTAATAGGAGATGAGATCAACTGAACAGACATGAGTCACTCTTAGATAGGAGCAGGGGCATTTTATCCATTGTAACATCAGGGACTGCAGAATATACAGATACAGGTACAGACATGATATGGTGGATGTGGAGGAAATTGTTTTCTGAAGACTTTCTATTTTTCTCAGCATAAGAGCAAGCTGAGACTGGAGAGGAGAAGATATTACATCATTTCCACCTCACATCCCTGATGCATGTACCACTTTCCCACAATTGACAAATAAAAACTAATGTACAGTAGTGTTACTAACCAATTGACCACATCTCCAGAGGAGGATGCAACAGAATATGCAACAGATAGAGGCAACCTCTGTAAGGGGCAAGGAAACTGGTGACTCCCAAACCAGTAGAAAATAGCAGCAAAGGACAAATGTAATTAAATCTTGAATCAGGGGGTCCCTCCAAGCCAGAGTTCACAGTATCAGTACACTTACAAGTCAGGAAGGGGGCATTCCTCAGCTCAGTACAAATGTTTCTGAGGACAAAGGATACTGGAGATCAAAGTGGGGAGATATTCATCACCAAACTCCAGGAAATCGGAAAATGTAGCTAGACAGCCCAGCAAACAAGATAGGAAAATTTCAAAGTAGAGCTGGAGACAGACCTATAACCAGATCACTCTGAGTTGATTATCACCCTCAGTTAATTTAGTGAATCACATTAGATTGTAACTCCAGAGTATCCAGCATGGAAAAATGGAGAAGGAGAAGGAGGTGGAGAGGGGAAGGCGGGGGATGGGGGGTGGGCAGCATTTACTCACGTTAGGATAAAAACAGCCAGCTTCATTTTGTCAGTGCGCATGCCCCTGGCTGGCTGTGTGCCCAACTCTGCAGACTCATGAATAAACGCTTCGCTTTGCTGCTCAAGACCTGTGTCCCGATGTTTTATTGTGAGCATTTCTCACACCCCCACTTCATGTAATCTAAATGTGCCTCTTTGGAGAAGTGTTGCCTCATCCAACCTCCATTGGGAATCTATTATTTAGGAAGTTTTCTTAGGATACTTTCTGCCTGCAAACATGTTTCTACTGGCTTTGTCCTTATTGTTTGGTAGACATGTCCAGGCTTTTATGATTCCTTGAAATAGAGTAAGTCTTGGTTACAACTGAGATAGATATTAATGTTTCACAAATATGTAATTATCAATTCTTATAAGTGCTGTGAAAGGGGAAGTAAAATTTGAGCTGAGATTTGAAGGAGAAGGGAAACAGACAAAAAGGAAGAAAATGAATATGCACAAAGCCCCTGGAGTAGGCCCTGCAGGAACTGAAAAGTGGCCTGGGGGGCAGCAGCACAGAAAGTGAAGGAGAGAAGGGTGAGGGAGACAGGAGTGATAGGGTGTGGAGACAGGCTAGAGTTAGGTTATGCAGAACCTTCTATAGTCATTTTCTGAATTTTAACATATGGCTATTGAAAGCCATTGAAGTCATTTAAGGAACGATATAATGTGATCAGATCTGCATTAAAAAATAAGTTCATAACTAAATAGCCAAAGATGAGAGAGTGGTTTTCCTTTTTATGCAGTGAGCTCCAAGTATCTGTTATAATCATTTAAAGGAGCCACAGAGAATTAGACATGCATGACAAAGTGCTATATGCATTTAAAGACACAAAATATATAAACATATGAAAGGGAGCTGGGAAGGTAAGACTGACTTACTCTTATCATTTAATTCTTCTACCTTGCAATTCTATATCCCACAGATTCTAACCATTAGGTTTCATTCCTGAATCTCCCCTTACTTTTCTTTCACCAAACCCAGTACTGGTTTATTTTACTTTCTTACTAAATCTTGACTACTACCTTCTCTTTAGTTTTCCCAAGGATTTCAAGTGCTCTTAACTTAAGCGCTTTACTATATCACACATTTCCCTCCACTATATTATTTCTTGCTTTTGAATTTCTCATCTGCAGTAAGTCACTTACAGCCTATTAACTAGAGTGATCTCTCCTTCTAGCACTCTGTAGGAAACCCTCAATCTTGGGGCAGGCTTCAGGGACCAAATAAACATGTTGCCTCAAGACTAGGTTATCATTTAGCTACAAACAAACAGGTAGAATTAATTTCACTGATAATTTGACTAATGTGAAAATTTTCAAAATAATGGTGTGTGATGGTACTGGTTTTCAGCTATGTCTCACTGGTAAACATTATATTGATCCAAAATTTACTTATGTACTTCATAGCTCTAATTATAGAAGTAAAAGTTCACAGAGTTTTTTTTTTTTTTTTTTTAACATGAGCTTTAATCTAGTTCTTAGGGTATGCTATAAATTCTAATGAAGAAACAAAAGTTAAATATATTTTAAATTGTAACTGAATAAATGTCTTTATATAGCCTTCTTAAAATGTAGATATCATTACTGTACAGCATAACAGTTTTTGTGTTTTCTTAAGCATATTTTATTGATTATGTTGTTACAGTAGTTTCAGTTATTTTCCCCTTTTGCTCCCCTCTTCTCAGTACCCCACTTCCCTCCAGCAATCCCACCCCTCTTAGTTCATGTCATATACATTCTTTGGCTTCACCCTTTCCTATATTATTCTTAACTTTTTCCTGTCTATTTTTGTATTTACCAATTACAGTAGGCCCTCTCTATATCGTGGTTCACTTATCATGGCCTCACTGTATCACATGATTTTTAAAAATATTATATTTAATTACTGTGGATTTTTCACTATATTGTGGGATTTTGCAGTACTGCATATGTATATTTTTAAAGTTATGTAGGTTTAAGAGTGTAGAATAAATGTAAGATTCCTACTTCATGGGGGGGTGTCTAGAACATAATACCCATGATAAGTGAGGGAATACTGTATGCTTCTTAATCCCTGCACCATTTCCTTATTTCTCCCTACCCTCCAAATGATTCCCATATGTATGATTCTGTTCCTTTTCTGGTTTGCTTAGTTGGATTTTGTTCTTATTTTTTAGATTCAGTTGTTGATAGGTGTGAGTTTGTTGTCATTTTAATGTTCATAATTTTGATCTTCTTTTTCTTAAGTTTCTTTGACTTTTCATATAATAATGGCTTGGTGATGATGAACTCCTTTAGCTTTACCTTGTCTGGGAAGGACTTTATCTGCCCTTCCATTCTAAAAAATAGCTTTGCTGGATAGAGTACTCTTGGTTGTAGGTCCTCACTTTCCATCACCTTGAATACTTCTTGCCAGTCCCTTTTTGCCTGCAAAGTTTGAGAAATCAGTTGATAGTCTTATAGGCCCCCTTTTGTAGGTAACTTTCTGCTTTTCTCTTGCTAATTTTAAGGTTCTCTCTTTATCTTTAATCTTTGGCATTTTAATGATGATGTGTCTTGGTGTGGTCCTCTCTGGGTCTAGCTTGTTTGGGACTTTCTGTGCTTTCTGGCCTTGTATGTCTATTTCCTTTGTCACATATGGGGAGTTTTCCTTTATTATTTTCTCACATAATTTTTCAATTTCTTGCTCTTCTTTTTCTCCTCTGGCACCCCTATGGTTTGGACGTTGGCATGTTTAAAGTTGTCCAGAGATTTCTAAGCCTCTCCTCATTTTTTAAAAATCTTGTTTCCTCATTCTGTACTGGTTGACTATTGTTTTCCTCCTTATGTTCCAAATCATTGATTTGAACCGCAGTTTCCTTCCCTTCACCATTGGATTTGTGCGGATTTTCCTTCATTTCATTTAGCATAGCCTTCACTTCTTCCCTTATGCATTTGCCATACTTAAGCATATCTGTCAAGCCTGTGAGCATCTTTACCACCAGTGTTTTGAATTCTGTATCTGTTAGGTTGACTATCTCCTCATCACTTAGTTCTCCCACTGGAACCTTGATCTGTTCCCTCTTTTGGGCCATACTTCTCTGTGTCTTCATCTTGACAGGCTCCTGTGTTTGTTTGCCTTTGTGTCTTAGGTAGAGCTGTAGCTCCTGTTATGTTGTAAGGGGCGGAGCCATAGGTATTCATCAGTGCAGGGTGACCTGTTTCACCACGTTGTGTTGCTGTATGTGGGGGAGGGGTCAGAGAGGGAACAATGCCCCTTGCTCAGCACTCATCCCTTTTCCAGGTACTCCTCCCACTTTGTATGGGACTGGTGCCTCTCTGGTTGTTACCCTGGCTTCCTTTCCAGAGTGGGTGGGTCTGCTGACGTTCTAGGACTGTGGGAGCCATTTAAACAAGTGGATTTTGCTGCGAGACTTGCAGTTTCTTCCTCCATCCCAACCCCACTGGTCTGCACAGTCAGAAGCAATGACGCTTTATTTTACCCGGTGCTGGGACTGTTGCTGGGTGATCTGGTCTGGTGCTGGGAGTGCTCCCCAGGTGTCCCTCCTGACTTTTTAAAATGTGTGACTGCACTTTCCGGCAGCCTGCTGGTGCCACCACTGCCACTGCCAGCACACTGCATCCTCTCTGCCCCAGCTCCACCCCTCCTACCTGTCTGGATAACTACCTGTTTGTTGGACTTCCATGCAGCTCGATTTTCTGGAACTTCTGGTTGTCTCTAGTTTTGAGGTAGTTGTATTCCTTCTTAGTTGTGGAGGGAGAGGCAGCGCATTTGTCTAGGCTGCCATCTTGGCTGAAAGTCTGTAGTTTTTGTGTTTTAACATGTATTCAAATTAATTTGTTCAGTAACAACACCGCCTAGACATTTTTATTTTTTACATAATGTATGTAGTAGGCACACATACATTATATCAGCATAATTTTCAATTTACACACCTTTCATAGTGATAATGAATACTAATTGGGACAATAGAACCATTCCGAAAACCCCTCTGAACCATTTTTGGTACTTGCATTTTAGCTGTACCAGGAGATTAACTTGGTTTAAGTTCTTTTGAGTTGACTCCATGAGTGATTTCTTCTGTGTAACCTTCAATTTTTCCAGACATCAGCAATTTTAACTAAAATTTCATTAAAGTTCAGTATAGGATATTAGCTCTGGGCTAGGAAGACTTGTTTAGAATTATAGAAAAGACAGTAGTCTTGCTCTCTATATTTTGCCTAAGAAATAAATTTTAAAGGTATAGGAAAGGACACTTTCAGTTGCTTAAACAGTATCCATTCCCTGCTCAGCCCTTGTCTTTTTCTGCTGGTGGTTTCTACTACTCACTGAAAAATCAGAAAATATCAGACACCTACCTAATATCTCTTAGGTAGAGCATGGGCAGGGGAGTAAGTCTTCTTCAGTGATACCCAAGGTTAAGTTTATTGATATACTGCTAGAAAACATTTTCGTTCTTTATAAAAAGAGGATGTGATGCCTGAAGCTGTGGCAGCCTTCTAGTGACCAAGAAAAAACAAACCAATGGATTCAAGCTAACACACCGACATTGCAGAGCATAAAGAAGAAAAGACCATGGGTCTGTGATATGATAATAGTGTCTGAACCAAATTTGGAGCCATCCTAATTCAGACTATATTATATGGTCTGTTACATTTTCTTCTTGTGTAAGTCATCTTTATTGGGAAAAATGACCTGATTAAATTTCTAAGTAAACATGTTAATTAAACATTTTACTAGTAGTTACAGGTAGGAAGGTAATGGAGAGTTTATTACCTCTAGATCTTTTTTAACAGAATCTGTCTTGGTCATTCAGATTGTTAATGGTAAACAAACCTAGATCTAATGGACTTATGAGGCATTACTAGCTACAAATTAACACAGTATAAATGAGGAGTTTTATGACCACCACATCTCCCTTTGGTCAGCACTGCCCTACATGCATCACTTAAGAATTATATATTAAATATGGGTTAGGTTAGATACTAATGCTACAAGAAAAGACTTGGAAAACTATGTTACTAGTCTCAGGCTTTACCATATTTTGCCTCTATTTCCTTTGAATTATAAGTAAAGTGTGATGCTGGGTCAGATCTCTGGATTTTGTGAATGTGATTTGACAACTGAATCCTTAGTGGTATCTGACTGTCACTCTTTATAACTTTCATTTTCTAATGAGAAATAGTGATGACAACTCAAGCAGGACAATATTTTGGGAAGATGTCTAAACAGCAACACAATGTTTTCTTCTAACTCTGTATGGGTTCTTCCAACAAAGAGATGGACTCTAAAACTATCCATGGATAAAATCACTTAAAACTGTGGTTTAAGATCTAAAGAGGAAGACTGTGTGCATCATCCAGGAATCCTGGATTTTTATCTGAGTTCAGTAAGTGCTTGTCTCATTTGATGAATGGTTGGGAGGAGCATGTTTAAGGTAGAGGAGGACTACATGTCTGAATATTTAATGTCTTACTGTAGAGACTAATATTTGCCTCTCAAATCCATTATTTTCTTCTTATATAGTTATAAAATTTTTGGTTGAGCACAAAGCTACTCAACATTTCCCAACTGTCCTTACAGCTAGATACAGCCTTGTGACTAAGTTCGGGACAATGAAATGTGAACAGGGCTACCATGTGCAATTTCCAAATCATGGCCATAAAGGAAAGACATGCTCTCCATTTTTCTTTTTTTTTCTACTTTCCTCTAACTAGCAAAAAACATATTATATCATGAGATGGGAGCTGCTTGTTAAAGATAAAAAGACACCCCCCCAAAAAACAAAGAAAAAAGAAAAAAGTAAAAGAAATAGGAGACTGGATATTCGATATTTATGGAATTACCATGCTAGTCTGGACCAATTTCCTAGGCTTTCACATGAAAGAGAAAAAAAGCCCCTTTTGATCAAGCCACTATTATCTTTGCTCTCTACTATTGAGCTGAAACAATAGTCAAACTATTATGTTTAATCACACCTCATAATGACTCAGTGTTCACTCACATTATATATTTGGTCCTTTAAATATATCAAGTTTTCACTTATTTTTTATTTTTTCTTTAAAAAAGAAGATATGCTCAACTAAAAGTGTTATTACTATGCAAAAAAGAAAGTAGGTATTGGGGCACATCTAGCTGATATATTGAATTATTTTGGTAAGTGAACAAAATATAATTTCACTGCCACGTGGGCTTAAATATTATTTAACAAGTATATTTCCCAATTATCATCATCCACAGATTTTCTTCATCTGTTATTTTAAGAAAATGTTAGCATTTGCCTAAAATTCTCACTATAAATTTTTATTGCACCATGAGCCTTCCCAAAACAATCAGGTAGTTTTAAACTTGTTCCTAGAAATTCCTTTTGGTTAGAAAGATGTCAGTACAGAAGCTTACATTTATGACCTCTAAATTAAAAAGTTTTGTGTATGTTAAAAAGCAGCATTCTAGGGCAAAAATACCTTAACTCTCACTTTTACAAGCATTTTGAAAGGCTGGTATAATGTCATTTTATTTTCTTCAATCTAGTTTTTTTTTGCTTTTTTTTTTTCCGTTTAGAGGTGGTTTATTTATTTTATGTATTTATTTTCACTAACACCTGAAAAATGCAAAAGCAGTGAGAATGAAGAATGTGCCTAGAAAATAAGACTTCTGATTTGGAATGAAAATAGTCATAATAAAATTAAGCAATCTGTAGAAAATAATGTTGCTCATGTATAAAGAAGTAACAGTTAGAAGTATGATCTTTAAAGAGAAGAGTAAATCTTGCCATGCACAGAAAGTGCTTTGTGCCTTTGCAAGACACGATGACCAAATGAGAAAAATGGGGAAACCAGATCTATATGGCTGGATCCATATTTCACCAAGTTTTCCAGATGTTAGACTCACTGAGATGGCATTAAAAATACTGATGTCTGCTAGCCTGCCCCCAGAGTTTTAATTTAATTGCTCCATGATTGTAGCCTGTGGCCTGGATATCCAGATTTTAAGAAATCTCTGCAAGTAGTTCTAATGTGCAGCCAAAATTGAGGATCACAAAATTAGGGTGATAACATCAATGCTAGATGCCGACTAGTATAATGTTAACGCAGGAGAATGTTGGGAATTCATTCAAAACCTTAAATTTAAGATTGGAGAAATGTCTGTTATAAAAATATCTCCAGCCACAGAAGTTCAGAGCCTATCACCCCCTGCAAAAGAACAGCTTCTAGGACTGTAAAATTACACCAGCCAATAGAACTTTCTGTAACGATGGAAATGTTTTATATCTGTATTGACCAATACAATGTGATTACTAAGGCCTGAAAATGTGCCTACTCCAACTTAGGAACTAAATTTCTAATATCACTTAGTTAATAGTATATTTAAAATAATTAATTTTAATTCATTTATATTCAAATTTAAATAGCCATAAGTGGCAGATGGCTATCTTACTGGATAGCACAGCCTCAAAAAATATCAAATTGTAGTATTGCCTCATTCCACGGATTTTTTTAAATTTAATATTTATCATATTTTTCCATTGCCATTTAGACCGCTTATCTGCCCCTCCCCCCAACAATCACCATGCTGTTGTCCATGTCCATGAGTCCTTTTTCATTTTTGCTCAATCCCTCCACTCCCTAGCCTGCCCCCTTAGCTGTCATCCTGTTGTTGGTTTATTTTAGATAAAGTTACTGGATAAAACATATACAGGGCAGGGCAAAAGTAGGATGTTCATGTAGAAAATAATACAATAATTAATAAATAATAATACAAGAACAAACCGTTTCATGTACTCATAACTGTAAACTTATTTTTGCCCTACCCTGAGGAAAAAGATGACTATGAACTTTTTTAAAGCTCCAAAGAATATAGCCATACTCTTAAAGAACTATAAAATTAAATCAATTTTGTAAGTCTTGAACTCTGAAAAGATTTACAACTAAACTTTCAAAACAAAAATCTTGTTGTAAATATGAACATGTGTATGGTTTTTTGTTTGATGACTTTTATTAAAGCAATCACTTCATCTATAAATATAAAAGTACAGCAGTAATCTTCATGTCTAAAATAATATTATTCACATATATAGACATAAAGTAATATACTGGGCCAATAAAATAAGCATGCATTCTCTTTCTATCTGTAAACTAATAACTAGAATTGTGCTTACTAGAGACTAGATATGGTGCTTACAGCTTTAGATACATGATCTCATTTTATTCTTATAATCATCTAATGAAGTAGATACTATTATTCACATTAAACATATAAGAAAACTGAGGCTTACAGCAGTTAATTTTTTCAAGTTTATCTAACTCATAATGGTAATGTGTTGCATTCTTCTTTATTAATAGTAGTAATTGACATACCTCCTTATAATAGGGATATTTAGTAATTTTATTTTTTAAGTATATTTTATTGGTTATGCTACATCAGAGAAGGAAAACTCTGACTCCAAAAAACCTCCGCTGCCTTGCGGCATACCTCTTCAGGGGAAAGGCTAAGGGAGTAAACCCCGACAGAAAATCCGGAGCCGGAGACCCTAAGGCGGTTTGACGTTGTAGTTAAAACCGGCAACTCCTACGGCGCACCTGAACCCAAGCTGTATTAACTCTGTCTTTCCCTTGGACCCTTCAGATGCGAAGAGAGGGGGGGTCTGCTGCATGGGCAACAGCAGACCCTCCATATCACCCTGCCCAGGCTCTGTAGCTTCAGCTTCACTGGAGAGGACACTCCAGCGTCATCGCAAGATGTCGATTCAACACTGGAGGAGACAGATACCGTGTCACTCCCGAGTCGGACTGCACAACCATTCTCGGCGGTGCAGATAGACTCTTAAGAAGCTACACCATCGTCTCTCGAGATGGACGGCTGCCGACGATTACAGTTGTCTCAATTTTCCCACTTTTCTTCCCTCTGCCCAGTACCTACATACCCTGGAGCAATGCCCACCCACCTTAGTTCATGTCCATGGGTCATGCACATAAATTCTTTGGCTTCTCTATTTCCCATACTATTCTTAACGCCCTTCCCCTTGTCTATTTTGTACCTACCATTAAGGCTCCTTAAGCTCTGTAACTTTTCCCTCATTCTTCCTCTTCCTCGCTGATAACCCTCCAAATGATCTCCATATATATGATTCTGTTCCTGTTCCAGTTGTTTGCTTAGTTTTTGTTTTTTAGATTCAGTTGTTGATAGTTGTGAGTTTGTTTTCATTTTAATATTCATATTTTTTATCTTCTTTTTCTTAAATAAGGCCCTTTAGCATTTCATATAATAAAGGCTTGATGATGAACTCCTTTAGCTTTACCTTGTCTGGGAAGTACTTTATCTGCCCTTCTATTATAATAATAGCTTTGCTGGATAGAGTAATCTTGGTTGTAGGTCCTTACTTTTTATTACTTTGAATATATCTCTTTTTGCCTGTAAGATTTCTTTTAAGAAATCAGTTGATAGTCTTATGGGAAATCCTTGGTAGGTAACTCTTTCCTTTTCTCTTTATCTTTAGCCTTTGACATTTTAATTATGTGTCTTGATGTGTTCCTATTTGGGTACAACTTGTTTGGGACCCTCTCTGCTTCCTGGACTTGCATGACTATTTCCTTTGCCAAATTAGGGAAGTTTCATTTCATTATTTTTTCAAATAAGTGTTCAATTTCTTGCTCTTCCTCTTCTCTCTGGCATCCCCACAATCCAGATGTTGGCACTTTTGGAGATGTCCCAGAGTCTTTGTATCCTCTCCTCATTTTTTTGAATTCTTGTTTCTTTGTTCTGTTCTGGTCAAATGTTCGTGTCTTCCTTACACTCCAAATCATTGATTTGAACCCTGGCTTCCTTGTCTTCACTACTGGATCCCTGTGAATTTTTCTTTATTCACTTAGTGTAGCCTTCGTTCCTTCTCTTATGTTTTTGCCATACTCGATGAGTTCTCTGAGCATCCTTATCACCAGTGTTTTGAACTCTGCATCTGATAGGTTAGCTATTTCTGTCTTGTTTAGTTTTTTTTCTCTGTCCCCTCAATTTTACTGCCTTCCTGTGTTAGTTTCTGTGTATTAAGTAGAGCTGCTTTGACTCCCTGTCTTAGCACACCTGTTAAGTGATATGGGGCAGAGCCTTAGTTATTTCCCAGCGCCGGTGACCCGCTTCACCATTCTGTGGCTCTGCATGAGGGGGAGGGGTCAGAAAGGGGACTGTGCTGCTGCCTGACTGCTGGAGGCTTGCTCAGCACTCACGCCTTTTCTAGTCACTTCAGCCACTTCCTGCATGAGACTGGTGCCCCTCTAGCTGCTGCCCTGTTGATGGTTTCCAGAGTGGGTGAGCTTGCGTATATTCTAGGACTGTGGGAGCCCTCTGAATGAACTCTCCTGAGAGACAGGCAGTTTCTTCTGCTGCCCCAACCCCCACTGGTTTTCACAGCCAGAAGCTATGAGATTTTATTTTCCCGGCACTAGAACCCTGGGCTGTGCAGTCTGGCCTGGGGCTGGGATCGTTTCCCAGGTGTCCTTCCTGGCTTTTATCTTTCTTCATGAACATGGGACCACTCATTCCACTGGCCACTGCTACTGCCTTGCCCCAACCACCTTGCCACTGCCATACCACATCCTCTCCACCCTGGCTCCCCATCTTCACTCCTCCTTCCTATGTGGATGAGTACGGCTTTTTTAAATCCTTAGTTGTCAGTCTTCCATACATTTAAATTTTCTGGTAGTTGGGTATTTTTTGTTTTGAGTTCAGCTATGATCTTTCTTACAGTTGCACAAGGAAGCAAAGTATATCTACTATGCCCCTACCTTGACCAGAAGTGACATTTGCTAATATTTCTATCAACAGGAAATAATTGGTCATGTCTGTGTAAAGTATTTCCTGTATGCATTTGTGAATGCATTTTCAATGTTACTTTACTACATATATTTCTATAGCTCTAGCTGTCCAACAGAAGCTTGAACAAAGCCAAATTCTAGAAGCCACAGTAAAAAAATTTATTAATATTCATAAATTAGAACAATTAGTTGCTTTTAATGGTCTCTTGTAGTTTTGCCAAGGTAGCAAGAACAAAAGCAGGTAATGACTGTCACCCCTGCCTTTTGTTTTGAAACTATTCATTGAGTAAAGATAATTTAGCCAAAATACATTTTGAAAAGACTTGCTGATTCACATATTTCTTACAACTGCATTCAGAAAGTGGCAATGGCATTTAAAATCTAAATTTACATTAAAGACATATCACAGGGTTCTGAAGTGGCATAGCTATTTCTAATTGCTGAAGAGCACAAATAGAAACACAAACAATGAGACCTTGGGAACAAGTGACAACAGCATACTGAATATCGATCTCAAGATGTGCACTGAAAATGCACACTACCACCATACCAGAGGGCCTTTTTCAAAATTTATTACCTGGTTTTGTATGTTTTACTTAATATTCCTCTAGAAAGATGTTAAGTGAACTGAATTACTGTCACCAGTCAGTGAGTTATTTAAAAGTTATTCTCCATATGCCTTGAAGATGACTATCTCCAGTGTTTCATATAATAGGCCACAGTTGCCATTTTTTAAAAGTATATTTAATTGATTGTGTTGTTACAGTACATAGTTCCAATTTTTTCCCCTTTGCTCCCATCTGCCCAGTACCCCCCTTCTCTCCAGCAATCCCACCCCCCCCCTTAGTTCATGTCCATGGGTCCTGCATATAAGTTCTTTGGCTTCACCCTTTTCTATATTATTCTTAACACCCCCCTGTCTATTTTGTACCAACTGATTCTACTTCTTAGTCCCTGCATCATTTCCCCATTTCCCCCCCTTCCCCCCACCCAGCTGATAACTCTCCAAATGAGCTCAATACCTATGATTCTGTTCCTATTCTGGTTTGCTTAGTTGGATTTTGTTCTTATTTTTTAGATTCGGTTGTTGATAGTTGTGAGTTTGTTGTCATTTTAGTATTCATAGTTTTGATCATCTTTTCCTTAAGTCAGTCCCTTTAACATTTCATATAATAATGGCTTGGCGATGATGAACTCCTTTAGCTTCACTTTGTCTGGGAAGCACTTCATCTGCCCTTCCATTCCAAATGATAGCCTTGCTGGAGGAGTAATCTTGGATGCAGGTTGCTTTTCATCACATTGAATACTGCTTGCCAGTCCTTTCCTGCCTGAAAAATGTCCTCTGAGAAATCAGTTGATAGTCCTATAGGCACCGCCCTGTAGGCAACACTCTGCCTCTCTCTCCCTGCCCCCAAGACTCTGTCTTTATCTTTCACCGTTGGCATCTCAGTCATGATTCATCCTGGTGTGGTCCCCTCTGGTTCCAGCTCACCTGGGACCCTCCATGCTTCCTGGACCTGTATGTCCATTTCCTTTGCAAAATTTTGGAAGTATCCCTCATTTTTTTCAATTCTTGCTTCTTTATTCTGCACTGGTCGACTATTGTTTTCTTCCCTATGTTCCAAATCATTGATTTGAACCCTGGTCTCCTTTCCTTCACCATTGGTTTTGTGTGGATTTTCCTTCATTTCACTTAGCATACCCTTCACTTCTCTTATGTGTTTGCAGTACTCAAGCATATCTATAAAGCCTGTGAGCATCTTTATCACCAGTGTTTTGAATTCTACATCTGTTAGGTTGTCTATCTCATCTGTTAGGTTGGCTATCTCCTTGTCACTTAGTTCTCCCACTGGAACTTTGATACGTTTCCCCTTTTGGGCCATACTTCTCTGTCTCCTCATTCTGACAGGCTCCTGTGTTTGTTTGCCTCCATGTCCCAGGTAGAACTGTCACTCCTGTTATATTGTAAGGGGAGAAGCCTTAGGGATTCATCAGTACATGGAGATCCATTTCACCACATAGTGGCACTGTTTGTGGGGGAGGGGTCCAAAAGGGAACAATGCCACCTGCCCAGCAATCGCCCCTTTTCCAGGTACCTCTCCCACTTCTGCACTGGACTGGTGTCCCTCTAGCTGCTGCCCTGGCTGTCGTTCCCAGAGTGAGTGGGTCTGCTGATGTTCTAGAACTGTGGGAGCCCTTTAAACAAGTGGACTCTGCTGAGACCAGCAGTTTCTGCCTCCACCCCAACCCTCACTGGTCTGCATAGTCAGAAGCAATGAGGCTTGATTTTTCCTGGTGGTGGGACTGAGGGCTTCGAGGTCTGGTGAGGAGCTGTGAATGCTCCCCAGGTGTCTCTCATGACTTTTTAAAACGTGTGACTGCACTTTCTGCTGGCCTGCCACTGCTGCCACCACACCACTTCTTCTCTGTCCCTGCTCTGCCCCTCCTACCTGTCTGTATGAGTATTTCTTTGTTATATCTTTGTTTGCTGGACTTCCATGCAGTTTGATTTTCTGGAACTTCTGGTTGTTTCTAGTTCTGAGGTAGTTGTATTCCTTCTTAGTTGTGGAGGGAGATGCAGCGTGTCTGTCTACGCCTCCATCTTGGCTGGAAGTCCTTCAGAGTTGCCATTTTTTATCAATGAAATTAAACAATACATTTGAAGCTCCATGTTATCATATTCTTCAATGCTGTCTTTACTTTTGGGTAACATAAAGTTTTATTTTCCTATTACTATTTCAATCATTTAAAAAGTATGGAATCGTCTAAAATAAAATCCAGCTTCAATAACAACAGCTATTTATTGAACATATTCTATATGTGCCAAGCACTATGCTCTTTTTAACTCACTTAATATTCTCAGTGCTTAGAAAAAGGCATTATTTTCCATAGTCTGCCTATGGGGAAACAAGCTGAGAGGTAGCACAGCTAGCAGAGAAGTGTGCCTAGTGTGCCACACTCTCAACAATTCTCCTCTGTGCCTAGCTAGGAATATACCTGGAGGTGGTAAAAGGTGTTCTTAGTCCTTTCTTGAAAAGAGCCTACCATTTCTTTCACAGGAAATAGTTACTTTGAAAAAATCAGGGCATGTAGTTTTATACACTAAAGAATATCCTTATTTTCCCCCAACTTGTCCAGAATGATCAACAAGAAATAATTTCTTTTATTTTTATAACATTGTTAAGTCTTCCCATATTTTTCCAATATCAAATGAATTTAAAATGATAAACTTACTAATGAATTAATTTTATTATGTTTTTATTCTACACTGTGAATTGACTTCTTTGTTAAATCAACCGTCACATTGTTAGAGGAACAGAACATGTGGTAACATAAGTCTAGAAGGAAAACAAGACCCTGTCGTGTATATATTAGAAGAAAATACAGGCACACTACTGTTTTTTACTACATAATGGCTCAGCCTCATTTTATTATTATCCTTCAGAATTCTGTATATTGGCTGAACTCAGCTATATATACATCATACAGGATTCTCTACGTTAACTAGGAAATTCTCACAAGGGGAGTGTCAGATAAGTATAGTTACACCATGGCTAAATATCAAGCTATTGCAAAGGCCTCCGCACTCACATGTCCAGCATTGATCCTGTCAGCTGAGACTTCAGAAGGTGCTAGTAGCTGGATCACCAATACAGGGTCCCACCACATAGTTTGGGCTTCCCCTCATTGCATGGCTGGGCTCTAAGAGCAAATGTTCCAAGAAGCAGGAAATGGAAGGTGCCTGATTACAGAAACTGGCACCATGCTGTTGATATCATACCCTGCTGGTCAAGCTATTTAAATTTTGTTTATTTGTTTATTTCATTCTTAAGATTCCACAATAAGTGAAATCATACGGTATTTTTATTTCTCTTATTTCACTTAGCACAATACCCTCTAGGTCCATCCATTATGTCACAAATAGTAAGATTTCATTCATTTTTTTTATGGCTGACTAGTTTTCCATTGTATATATGCACCACAGCTTTTCTGTCCTCTCCTCCATTTACTGATAGGCACTTGGGCTGCTTCCTTAACTCGATTATTATAAATAATGCTGCAATGACCATAGGAGTGCTTATATTCTTTTGAATTAGTGCTTTGGGTTTCTTCAAATATATACCCAGAAGTGAAATTGCTGGGGCATGAGGGAGTTTCATTTAAATTTTTTTTGCTTTAATTTTTATTATATTTTTTCCATTACCATTTAGTCCTCTCAAACCCCCAGCAATCACCACACTATTGTCCATGTCCATGAGTTTTCCCTCCTTTTTTTGTAATCCCTCCACCCTCTAGCTGTCCCCCTCTCCACTATCTGTCATGTGCTCTCCATCTATGAGTATGTCCCCATTTTCCTTATTAGTTTCATTTGTTTATTAGATTCCACACATGAGTGAAATCATATGTTATTTGTCTTTCTCTGACTGGCTTATTTCATTTAGCATAATGTTCTAAAAGTCCATCCATATTGTCACAAAGGGTAAATTTTTCTTCTTTATTTATGGCTAAGTAGTATTCCATTGTGTAACTGTAGCATAGTTGTTAAGGAAGTTCCATACTATTCTCCACAGTGGCTGCACCAGTCTGCATTCCCACCAACAGTGCACAAGGGTTCCCTTTTCTCTACATCCCCACCAGCACTTGTCATTTGTGATTCATAATAGCCATTCTAACAGGAGTCAGATGACATCACATTGTGGTTTTAATTTGCATTTCTCTGACAATTAGTGACTCTGAACATCTTTTCATATGTCTACTGGCCCTCTGTATGTCCTCTTTGGAGAAATGTCTATTCAAGTCCTCTTCCCATTTTTAAATTGAATTTGTTCTTGGTGTTGAGTTATATAAGTTCTTTATAAATTTTGGACATTAATCTCCTATCAGGTATATCATTGTTGAATACCTTCTTCCATTTAATAGATTGTCTTTTCATTTTGTTGATGGTTTCCTTTGCTGTGCAAAACCTTTTTATTTTGATGTAGTCCTATTCAATTTTTCTTTTGTTTCTCTTGCCCAAGGAGATATTATCAGAAAAAATATTGCACAGAAACATGTCAGAGATTTTACTGCCTATGTTTTCTTCTAGGAGTTTTATAGTTTCAAGTCTTACAGTTAAGTCTTTAATTCATTTTGAACTTATATATGGTGTGAAATGGTGATCTATTTTTATTTCTTAAACATATCTAATTTTTCCAACATCATTTATTGAGTAAATTTTCTCTGCCACATTTTATGTTCTTGCCTCCTTTGGCAAATGTTAATTGACCATATAGGCATGGATTTATTTCTGGGCTAATTGGTTTCTTTGATCTATATGTCTGTTTTAATGCCAGCACCATGATTTTTTTATTACTATAGCCCTGCAGTATAGCTTAATATCAAATAGCATGGTACCCCCAACTTTGTTTTTCTTTCTCAAGATTTCTGTGGCTATTTGGGGTCTTTTGTGGTTCCATATAAATTCCTGGAGTATTTGTTCTAGTTCTGTAAAATACACCATTGGTATCTTGATAGGAATTACATTGAATCTATAGATTGCTATGGGTAGTATGAACATCTTAATGACATTAATTCTTCCTATCCATGAGCATGTATACACGCTTCTATTTATTTGTATCTTCTTCAATTTCTTGCTTCAGTACTTTGTAATTTTCTGAGTATAGGTCCTTTACCTCCTTAGTTTCCCTTTCTGATAGCTTATTATTGGTATATAAAAACACTACCAATTTCTAAATATTTATTTACTTATTTATTTCTTTACTGAATTTATTTATCAAGTCTACTAGTTTATATGCATATTTTTTTACTGTCTTGGAGTACAAAAAAATTCTAAATCATGACCTCAATTCAGAAGACATTAAAAATTCCACAAATTCAACTTTTGTGGAATTAAAATACTATAAGCAAAATAAAATTACAAACAAGCAAATCTTTGAATTATATATTTCACATATACATTAAGTAAAAAGCAATAGAAAAATAGACAAAGAATATTAACATATTTAGTGTTTACAGGTTGAAAAAGAAGTCTCTTAAAAAACGAAAACATAACCTCTCAGAATAAAAATGAAAAAACAGGAAACTGAAAACTATACTAAAATATAATTTTAACCTATATGTAGCCATAGCAAAAATCTAAAATTTACAACAAACTCTGATAGTCAGTTTGTGAGAAATAATTCCTCTAATATGCTGCTAGTGAGAGTAAAATGGTGCAACCTTTGTGAGGGCAACTCGACAATGACTTAAAATAAAAATGTAGTTACTGTTCCATGCACCCACCTTGCCTTCTAAGAATTTATTCTGCCAATTTACATGCATATGTACAATATGATGTATCTACAACTTTATGCATTGTAGCATTTTCCTGTTATAGCAAAAGATTGAGTAAGAACAACAACAAAAACATCTATCAATGGGAGTTTGTGACATAATTGATCTACCTACTTTACTATTGTTGGATTTTTCTCCTGTTTTCACTTTTTCCCCCAAATATTATATGTCTCAGCCTTATCCTAGAAGGGAAATGAGATCAACTGGGTTGTGAGTACACAGAATTCTAGGAGTGAGACCCAGATGAAACCAACTTAAAAGGTTGCTGAGCAAACAACAGAACTCACATGACATCTCTGCCCTAGAGAGTATCTGGCACAGCACAGTCTCCAAGTCAGAGACAGGGAAGCTAACTTGATCCCAGTCCCAGGCAGTAATTAGTGTTGAAAGGGAAATACAAATCTGACAAAGGGGACTAAGATCATGGCATTGGGAGATGAAACAGATGGAAAAATCATTTGAACCACACCAGGTCTTTTGGAGATGGTGAGAAAGAAGAGAAAATTGCCTCAGATAATTTGGGGGTATTATCAGAGATCAGAGGAGATAAGAAATACTCCAGGCAAAAACTGGTTAAAAATATCGAACAAATAAAATCTTCCTTCCCATCCTTAACACTGTATAGAAACATTTCTAAACTTGATTCATTAATAGTAAGACAGGTCTTAACAGATTTGATGACCAGGGTACAGTCTCACTTGTGAGTTATCACAACTCCAGATCTGGGATGACCATCATATCAGATAAAAAAGAGACTAACATGCAATAAGTGCAATTTACTTTTTTAATTACAATTTTTTTTGCTGATTAATATTATTAAGTTGAATTCCCATGAGATGGATTTTTGGGGAAAGTGGGAAAGACAAATATAAGCATTAATTCTATTTCTTTCATTTGCCAGGCAAAATGTCAGCACATAAACATTAGAAGTTAGGCAATATTATCTTCCATTCTGGAGATGAAGAACTGAAACTTGGAAAGGTTCAAGAATTATCTAAGATAACTTAGAGGCAGAGAAAATTTAAATATGAACTGGTTTGATTCCAAAGTCCATGTTCTTTCTAAATACATTGCACTGTCTCTGTGCAAAATGTCAAGAACTGAAATTTTACTATTAGTGAACTAACAAGCAAGTCTGCCCTAGTTTCATGGATGCTGGGAGAACACACAAAACTTCTGGGTCAGAGACAGAGGACAGTTTAATACTCACAAAACCCAAAACAGCCAGAATATCATAAATTTTCCTGTATCAGTTCCTGAAGCCCCAGTTCCAGCTGGGTGTCATGAAGAGGAGCAGGTGAAAATTGCACCTGCAGCAGGCTGTGTTATAGGAGAGGAGTCTTCAGTCTTTTTAATAACCCAATTTTTATAAAAAGCAGTAAGGACCACTGCCTTTGTCTCAGAGGGGAACATCATTTTTATTATACTAAACAGTAAAAAGGCACTATCCCTATCTTCCAAGACTGTTGGTTATTAAATATCCTTGAAGAGATTATCCAGAACAAAGGTGTATCTGTCCCCAAGATGTACAGAAATGAGGGAGAACTGTGGAGAAACTTCCCTCCATAGCAAAGAAATTATTATATTATAATATTGTTTCACAAAGAATTGATAAGTTTGCAATTCCTTATATAGGGGGTATATATATATAAATTCCCAATAAGTTCATTAGTTTCTGGGTACAATTATCTTTATAATATTGTTAATTTAATAGGTGTAGAATTATTCCCAAAGTTAATTTAATTGATATTTCATTCATTAATAGAAAGTAACAATTTCCATGGAATTACATGCACTATCTGTATTCTCTTCTGTGCAGATTGTATTAGTATTTGCATGTTTATCTCTAAGGATTTCAATATATATCTTGTGTTATATATATTTGTGTGAGTTTTTAAATAACATACATATTAACTGCTATGTAAATAGTTTTCTGTTTTCTGTTACTTTCACTTTAGTACATCTCATTAAAAGAATTTAGAAGGCTTTTTTTCTTAAATTGTGTAAGACTATCAACACTTTCTTTCATTATTTCTTCTACCTAAAAAAATTAAAGCTCTCTCACAGGCTTGATTAATATTAAATTCTAATTTCAGCTATTTTTTCATAAAATTTATGTTTATATAATTTGTTTCTGTATCAACCTGGAATTTAAATTATTATGAAACTTAAATACCTAAAATAAACTTTTTACCCAAAAACATGTTTTTCAAAGTACTTCCATGTATATTATCTCAATCTCCAGAAAAATCTTACAAAATATGTATATGTCAGAGTATTGGAAAGCAGGTCACCTATTATTTTGCCTTATCGTCTGTATAATAGCTGAACTCCTAAAATAATATATTTGCCAATAATGGTCTAGCCTGTTATTGAAAATTCCCCAAATGAGGAATTGATTACTCCGTTGAAAGACTCATTTTATCTCAGGGCAGGACAGTTCCGTTACTAAGTTCCCCTTTAAATGAAGGCTAAATCTGCACCCACATCCCCATTTAGTTTCCTTTTTGTATCCTTGGAACCATGTAGAGTAAGCTTAGTCCCTCATTCTCACAGCAATGAAAACACTTTTTTCTACCTCCCACCAAATCTCTGTTGTGGCATAAACATACTCAGTGCTATCGGTCCTCTTTGTCTCTTCACCATGTGCTTTACTCTAAGCTTAAACACAGGAAATCAAAATTTCACTCATAAACCAATTAAAGTAGACAAACAAACAACTGCAACCTCCCTTTCCATCTTAATATCTCACATGGGTTTGAAATATTGTACCTCCATTAATTTTTTAAAATTTCACCCACATTACAGTTTTGTTTGTCAATTGTTTTTTAGCCATATTTCAAAATCTCATTATCCTTTTTTGGGGGAGAGGAAGAAAAGGTGATTTAGGGGAAAAAGTTGCAGTCCTAGACTAGATTTATTGGATTCAGCCCAAAAGACTGTCAAGGCATTTGACATCTTTATATAAAAATATATTGCATCTGTAAATCCATATCTGGTATCATCTGAATAGTATGGATATGCATATATAGATTCCCTATCTGTGTAGATACAACACTGGATAGGGTAGAACCCTATATGTTATTAAATAAATCATCTAAGACCTTGCCAATGTACTGCCTATGATGTCAGAATCAGTAGAATTTTATTTAAAAACACCTTTTTAAGCTAAATATATAAAGGATATCCACTATCGGCAGATTTCAATAAGATTGAATTTATTAGATATTAAAAATATGCTGAGTCAAGTGCTTTGCTAAAAAAACAAGTCAATAGAGCACAATATGGTTCTCGGTCTTTCAGTAATTAGGGGAAGAGGTTTCCCCAGGACATGAAGCCTCAGAGCAAGCAAATAAAGGTCAGAGACCTAAGAAGAAAAATGCTCTGTGATCCTATCTTTCATTAACAGAATTTAAGAAATTTTAGGTACTCATTTCTACATACACAAATCCTTAGAGGTCAAAAGATTTTTAAAAACAAGTTGTTAGAAGTGGCCAAAAATAACCTCAACACTTTTACACTTACTGTAAGACAAGATCAACTCACTTTTTAGATATTAGGCAAAGCGTATCTTAATTATCCAGCAGCATTTATGGCTGCTCTCCACATAAATTTTAAGAATGAAAATATTGATATGATAATATTTATGCTAATATTTCTTACCTATGTACAACTGTTAGTTATTTCCTACCATCTTTCTCTCCTTTGTCCATAATAATATAATCGTAACTGAACATAAGGCTGCCCAGCTTGAGGAAATATTTCTCAGCCCCTCACCCACCACCCATTGCAACTAAGTGTGGTCATAGGACTAAAATCACAATAGGAATGTGAGGTTAATGGAAACTCTCTCTTCACTTAATTAAAATAAAATTGATGTACATCATTTGGCATTTTTATCACCTTCCATGGGTGGGTGGTGACCCAGCTTCAACTACACAGACAGCACACTATCTTTGAAGGTGGAGGAACTTGTGGGAAAGTTCCCTAACCCCTCCTGGAGCAGATCTGCCTCACCAGCTGTGACTGGCTGGGCTATTATGTTTGAAAAAATGGAATTACGTTGTATTTGAATAATTATATTTGGGGATCCCATTGGTAAAGCAACTTAGCCTTTAACTTAAGGAATACAACTATCACCATCCTATATCAATATAGGATTCTATACTGTGAAATTCTTAAAGGAAAGAACAATTATTTATTTACCTAGTCCAGGGCCTGGCTCATTGTAGCATTAAAAATATATGCATTGAATTGACAATCAAAAATTCTCTCTAAAGAGTTGCCATTTTAAAAAATCTACCATCTCTTTTTTCCCCCCAGTTCACCATCTCTCATTTCACACATGAAGAATCAGGCTAGATCAAGGTCACATAGCAGGTGTCTAATATATTAGCAGTGGGAAGAGATAAAATATACTGGCAAGAGGGAACATTGGGGAATGAAATATGACTTAAAAGTCTAGGCTCTGTGACTTATTCTGTTACTCCCAACAAGTTACTTAATGTCATTAGATCTCCTCACATGTAAGATGGTATTTCCCAGTGTCTGTTGCAATATAGCAAACCATCCCAAAACACGGGGGCTCAAAATAGTTTATTACTTTCTCCCCTGGTTCTGTTTGTTGCCTGGGCATGGCTGGTAGTTCTCACTTGGGGGTCTTTCAAGAGCTGCAGGCAATCATCTGAAGATGTCACTAGGCTGAATGTCCCGGATGACTTACACACATGGCTGGCAGTAGATGCTGACTGTGGGCAGGAAGCTCAGTTAGGGCTATCAACTGTGGGCATTCTATGTGGCTTGAGTTCTCAGTATGGACACTAGGTTCCAAGAGGGAGTGTCTCAAGCACAGGGTTTGCAGAAGGCCCAGATAGAAGAAATAAGGTTTCCTACGAACTAACATTGGAAATACCCACATATAATTTCAGCTATATATTACTGATGAAGCTGGTCACTTGGGATAGTCCAGATTTAACAGGAGGAAAATTAGATTCCAAATCTTGATGTGAAGACCAGCATGCACATACAGGTAGGGAAAAACTTGGTGACAACCCTTTTTTAAATAATTGACTACGGTATGCCTTCTGGCCATTATAATAAAATTCCTTTCATGTGCAGAATACACTCATCCTCCCAGAAGTCCTGACAACTCATCCCATTAAGGGACTGCTTTGAAGCCCAGGATCTCAGCTAAATCAGCCTCAAATGCGGTACTTGCGGGACGGTTTCTCTCAATATGCAGATCTGTAAACCACTATATTTCTTTCCTTACCTGTCCCTCATATAACCAACATTCTGAAAGAAATTTTCACATCTGGTTTAGCTTTCAGACACATCAAGTTCAGAAGTTTTATTGACTGACTGCTCAGTCTGAGAATGAGAAATGGAAAGATCTGGACTTTCTTTAGACATCATAATTTCATCTTCCTCACAAGCTAAACTTGGTTGTCCCAGTTCAAAAAATGCAGATTTAGTTTCTGCTCTGCCATTTTAGTTTCAATGTCAAAAATGATTACTTGTATAATGCTCTTGTTCATCTTCTAGATCATCTTTGTTCATGGGAATTTTTTTGAAGTGGTGTTTCTTATTGTTTCAATGATAACATAGCTGAATAAATATTTTCAATTTGTTCTTTTTCAGTGGTCACTTTTACTCAGAAGGTGTGAAGAGGTGTTGAGACTTCTCCCATATCTGGTACATAGACTTCTCTTCAAATATCACTCCTTCACAGTCACCATCCTTAAAACCAGGAGGCTGGTAAGCTGGGGTGCAACTTCATCACAGTAAAAATGTTTCATAGTCAAACAAACATCATTAGGTAAAGGTCCCAGATTTTGCATCAGAATGTAAACCTTGCAAATGGGAATACTTGCTTTCTTGGTGTCCATAGATGACAGACCAGATTCACTGCTTTGGCCTTTAGTTATAAATTCTATGAGTGGTCCATTACTGATGCACTTGAATTGAAGTTGGTAACATGTTGAAATTGTCTGAGGATCGTCTGAGTTGTTGTATAAAACTAGAACAATCATCCCTAAAAGCATCGTA
Organism: Furipterus horrens; assembly: GCF_987537825.1. Lineage (NCBI taxonomy): Eukaryota > Metazoa > Chordata > Mammalia > Chiroptera > Furipteridae > Furipterus > Furipterus horrens. Next base: position 75,500,416 of record NW_028327174.1, on the reverse strand, counting down.
GCATCCTAGTATCTACTTCACTAACTGTATAGATCTTGGGCTATTTTTATCTTTTCTCAGAATTCTGACACAAAGATCCTGAGCTCTAGTGAAGGAACAGTAGCTCAAAAGGTGCTAGAGACCTAATGGGAGAAACTGAGTTGTGTGGCTTTGGGGTGAGAGCCATCATTATCACTGTGCTGAGCCGTCTCCTCATGCAGCCTGCAGGACATGGCCAGGCACCAAATCTGAAGATCACGTCACTTTCTTTTCTTCTGTTTGACTCAAATCTCCGTCTTTCTTTTACATAGACAGTTGTCACTGGACTTCAGGCTCAGCTGCATAATCCAGGATGAGCTGATCTCAAGATCCTTAAGCATATCCACAGAAAAACGATATTTCCAAATAAGGTAATATGAATTGGTTTCAAGAATTTGCAATGGAGGTATCTTTATGGAGAGGAGGATGGGGGCACAATTCAACCAACCACATCTTCATTAAATATTCCTCACAAACACAGTCTCTAAAGAAGTGAAACAGTGCTCTTTTTCTGGTGACAATTCTCTGTCCCTTGAAAAAGTCTGAGCTTAGCGTTCCTGCAGTGTGAGTTTTGGGGGGAGGGGGGACGGCGGGGGATAGAGAGGCTCCCAGCTGTACTTTACAAAGAATGACACTTTTTTCAAAACACTTTTAAGTAAACTCCTGGTTCTCTGAAAAATGTTCTAAGGATGTTGACTTAATTTTATGACTCATTACCAACAGAAACACATGAAAAAAACTTTCCAGCATCAAAAGCAATATTCTTAGGACAAGCTGGAAGTTTACAACAAGTCTTCACTATTTCAATTCACTGGGATCTACTGCATGTCTATAATACTCATATATGATTCCAGGCTTGAGCAGCCTACAATAAAAATGTCTAATCTCTACCCAGAACCTGGAGCAAATCATGCCCTGAACATCTGGCTTGATGTGGTATTAAAATGGTATTGCTTATCTTTCTGCAATAGGCATACTATATCATCACCAAGGATGTTAGAAGCCTAGTCAGTTTTCCAGCAATAGAAGTAAAAATTAATTTTTGCTAACCAAATAAAGGGTTGTTTCTCTATTATTATCTAACACAGCACTCTTCATTTTCTTTCCCAAAGTGTACAGCTTAGAACTATATGAGTTATGAATACTAATTACAGTTAGACCCACAAATTGAGTTTTTCTAAAGTTATAAATCTCACTTTATGCAAGTTATCATATTTCTAGAAAAACTGATAGTAGATAAGTGAGCATAAGAACTCCAAGATTTTAACTGCTCTAATCTATTTCATATTCAGGAAGAAGCAGAAAAATAAATCAAACAACTACAAAAATAGTAAAACAAAAACACCTGAGGTCTGCTTCAAAAACCTATTGACTGTCTTGCTTCTCATTTTTTCATCACTCATACATGTATACACTAAGACAAATAATTGGTAATAGGAAGAAATAGGACCTTGTAGGTCTGAGTTTCTAGTTTAGTTATTATATTTTTTTAATCTGCAGATGTATTTCCTCTTAATTCAGTATTAATACCATCACAAAGTGCCTTTTCTATTTCACATTCTCTCCATAACCTTCATCTGTATGCATCTTTAAAGAAAAAGCTAACTTACAAAAACAATTTGCCTCATTGGAGGGAATAATACAGTGCATATTGATGTGGAAATTTTCCATCTCTAAGGGGTTAACAATTACAAAGAAAGCAATAATAAATTGAGTCTCTCTCTCTCTCTCTCTCTCTCTCTCTCGCACCTCTACCTCCATCTCTATCTTGCACCAACCCTACCATTCTCCCCTAGTCTCTCCTGCTCACCCTTTAGGGTTCCTGCTCCCCTGATTCAACATGAGATCTTAGCTGTTAGCACTGTGCTGTGATGTGAAGGATGTCAAGGACATTCTCCTAAGCAGTGAACAGGACCATTGATCATTTTTTTTTTTTCACTGTTTGCAGAGAATCTCTGGGCAAGAGAAGTGTCTTTCCCATGCAGAAAGAATTGACAGTGTTATGAGATTTTGGCTTTTTGGAACAACACATTAAGCTTATTAAGTTCATAATACTCAGCAGGTTAAAAGAGCCATTTGCTTTTCATCATTATTGCCTGAGTGAAAATATATATAAAATATTCTTATCCAAATATCCAAAAACCTCAATCCACAGTTTTTGTATATCAAATACAGGGAGAAAGATCTTTACCCCTACAGTTCTATATTGAATGGCAAAACAAAAATGCTAAGGCATAACCATTTTAGTCCGGTGATGCCTCACCTTGGAGACAAAAAGAACAAAAGTAAAGAGCACTCCAATTACCATTGGCAAAATAGCTGAGAATTTTTAGTATACACCGTGAACCATGAAAGCAATACAAATTCTGCTTTAAAAGCTTTGAATAAGCCTTTAAAGTTATAGATCTACAACACAAACACATTCAAACCTAAGAAGACATCCTGTTGCCATGACAATATGACACTCTAGCTCCCTGTCATGATGGATCGTGGGCTTTGGAACATGATCATACCGTCGAACTTCAGGGTTCTCTGACAACAACGTGCTACCTTCGAATCTTATTAATTTATTGCTCCGATGTTTGTTTTTAGTCTTAAATAATATAAGGTCACAGGTAAATAACCTAGCGTAAATGAAAAAGTATTACATATACATTTTTAAAAATACGTTCTTATCTAATGTTGGTAACATCTATAAATTTACCCACAAGGTCTTAAATTAGAGATACAAAGGAAATCTATTGTTCAAAAGATAAGTATTGTTTATCAGAATCACTACTTTTTAATGCTCCCATAAAAAGAAAGCCATTTACTAATCTGAAACCTCAGAAAAACTTATGGTGATATATTTTTCATTACACAGTGATAGCTACATATATCCTTCAGAAAACAAAACAGAGAAACAGAGGGTAGGCCCTAACTTGTCCCAAACAACATGAAAAGAATCTCTTTTGAGACACAAAACAAACAGGGAAAGAGGTTTCTTTCTGATATAAGGTTGTTGGCAGCTTATCACTAATTCCTCGAAGTATTCCCATTTTCTGAGATTTTCCTTGTCTCCTCCTTTTCTTATTATTTCGAAGCTGATAAGAAACAAAAGACTAAACTGCATTATCATTAATTCATTCTCTCAGTAAACATTTAACAAGCATTTTTATTCTTCGGTAGAAAAAGAATAAGCTCACCTAGTGAGGAAGAAAAATATAAAACAAACGAAACAAATAAAACTTTAATAGGATCTTCTTAGAGGCTGCAGTCCTGGAATGTAAAGGGTTCTGTGAAACCACAAAGGATGCAGTTCTCACGGAGCCTGTTGGCGCAGGTGCAGGTCCAGAGAGGAAGCTGGGACTGAGCTGAGCGTCTTCTCCGACGACGAGGGCGAAGGAAGGACCGCTTCCGAGAACCAGCACATACAAAGGTACAGTGTTTGGGAATTCACACTCTATTCTGATAAATCCCAACAGGTCTGTCTGCCTGGAGGGAAGTGCATAGGCTGAAACAGTAGGAAGAAGGTTTGCCATCATATGAAGTTTGTACTTTGTACCGCAGAATACAGGATCCAGTCAAAAAATTAACCAGCCAAGGCAAAATGAAGTCCAAGAGGCATTTTAGAAAGATCACTTGAACAAAATTGTGGAGGATCCATTTGAGTTGAGGTGGGATTGAAGACATGATAATTTAGAGGCTATTTTAACAGTGTGAGTAAGAGAGACTTGAACAAAGACAGTGTCTATAGAGAGATTTGAGAAAGTTTTGAGTGGTAAATTTAACAAATCTCTGTAATCTATTGAATGCAGATGTTAAGAGAAAATATTTCTGGCATGAGTGATTGTGTGAGGTTACAATTTTCCACAATGAGGAATATAATTCAGGAAGCAGTCATGGCCAGATAAACTCAGGAATTTCAGAAAAATCCCAATACTTAACTAGTATAAGAAGTGAAGAGAGAAGATCGAACATCAAATAATGCAAACAGCTACACTGAAGAGCTATAGAGAGGAGGAGAATAGAACGAAGGAAACAAAAGGGAGGGCCAAAAATTAGTAGACTTTATCTTTTTTAACAAAGGCATTTCAAAAAGGGGAGCATCTACATATGAAAATATAGATAAATAATGTTTCTAGTGTGGTAAAGATATTCGTTAATATAAAAATGGATAAATAATATTAACACTTCATAGCATATCTTTGAACCACATTGTGTAAGCATTATCTGATCTCCAACATAAATCTGTGTGACTAGATTAAGTATTATTATTCCTCTTATTTTTATGGTTGAGAAAACTGACAGAGAGGCCAGCTAACTCCCCCAAGGTTACACAGCTGGTAACCCAGGAATGCTGAATTCACTTTCTCCAGATACTTCATTAAATAATCTAGTCATGCTTAAACTGCAGGTAGGGGGTTATTTCTATTAAAATACATAGAAAATTATTCTATTAAAACAATTCCACATCTTCTTAAGTATAGAAATAATTTAAATAATTAAACAAATAATATTTGGAGATTATTGTCCTCAATATAACTATAAACTATTTCTTGTGGATCTGAAATATGATAGTTATAAAGAGAAAAAAGGAAGAGTGGAAGAAAGTGTCAAGCATTTTCTGTAGAAGGAATCTTTCACTCAAGTCAGAGAATCAATGTAATATTCTCTCTCAAGCAAATATGCTATCCTTAAGGTGATCATTATTACCCATTACCTGTTTCGGATATATAGACAAGATGCTCAATTTTAGACTCACTAAGTAATGTGGCAACCTATTAACTGAACCAAATAAAATAATCAATAAAAAAATAAAATTAGTCCAAATAATTACTTAAAAAACATTAAAAAATAGCACACATAACTATCATGCATAGAGGCATAAAGGGTAATTTGTAAAAAATCTCACTCTTACTCATCCCTTTCAATAGTGAAAATTATGATTTTTGAAGCTTAATTAGTATTTTATGTCACTTTACACATTTATTTAGTTATTTATACTTTAGCCTGAAAAACTGTTTTGTGAGCGGTGAGTAGGTATTATTTCCACCACTTAAAGATGAGAAACTGGTGGCCCAGGGAAATTGAAATCTGCCCAGTTGTACCAGAAGGTGAAAGAAGGAAGTCAAAATGTGAATTCATGTCTTTTGACTAAATCCACATATCAGGTTACTATATCACTTTACGCTCCCTTTATAAACTCTGCATTAACATTCACAGCATAAAGCCCATGAAATAATCTTTTATTAGATAGGAAGAAACCAAGTCATACTGAGTTGTCAGCTGACAGCAATTATGTTTAATTATGAGGTTACTCATCTGGTACATAAACAACTAATTCCCTTTTCTCCTCTAAACGTCAGGTCTGCTCACAAATAGCAAAGGGTGTGTCCTCGGCTGTATAAAACCACTAGTGTGTTACTACAGGACTTAGAGATGTAGCATTTTAATTATACACAGTGATTTCATAACTCAGCCCCATGACAAGTTATTATAATAAACACTTCAAAAGAAGTTTCATCTTTTTATGCATAATGCAAGTATCAAACACAATGACCTTTCTCATTTGCACATTAGTGATTTTATTTTAGAAAGGGTAATGAATTTCTTTGCTTCTCAATTTGATCTTTGCTTTTATAAAATATTAATCATCCCATATTCAGAGTCCTTCATAGGTCAAATTTTAAAGTCCCTTTGCTATAACCAAAAATAAAAACATAAAACTCTCTGTTAATAATTATGGATTTCCTAAGTTTCTTAACAGTATTTCAAGTAGGCCAGCTAAACAAACAAACAGACCAAAAAACCGTGCAAACAGAGAAGAAAGTCCACTAAGGCTTTATCCCTGGGACATTCACAGTGAGTTAAGTAGTTTGAGAATTCTTGTTGGGCTTCTTTGGAGAGGGAGAGGAATTTGTGCACAGCACCAATATTAGGTTTCCAGAGTGAGCTGGATTTGTAATATATTTGTGAGGTATGTGTGTGTTTCTGTCTATAAGTCTCAGAATTGGTGAAATCTGTGTTTGAACACCTGACTTTCAACAGGTATATTGCCTAAAAAAAGGAGTAGAGATTTACGCCTAATTATTATATTGTAATTATATAGTTACTAGTATTTTTCATTTATTCCTTTCCACACAAGTTTTTTTAGCACCTACTATATGCAAGTCACTTTAATAGAAGCTGGAAATACCATAGCCTGTTCTCAAGAAGTATCATCAACATCATCATCATCATCATTATCATCATAGCAAGCCATTCTGATTATCAACCATACCTTTTTAAAAATATTTTTTTATTTATTTTTAGAGGGGAAGGGAGGGAGAAAGAGGAAGAGAGAAACATCAATGTGTGGCTGCTTCTCATGCACCACCAACTGGAGACCTGGCCCGAAACCCAGGCAGGTGATTTGAGAATTGAACCCATGACCCTTTGGTTCACAAGCTGGCGCTAAACCAGCTGAGCCACGCCAGCCAGGGAAACCATATCATCACATAAATATAATTTTTGGAAAAGTGGTTCTATATTGAAAAATAATTTTCTTTCAAATAAAATGTTTCCTCCTGACTTTTCAGAATTTTGGAGCCCAGAGAGTGTTTCCAAGTCTCTTTGTATTGCCATTTTGGCCAAATAATTTGACCAACCCAGTACAAGAATTATTGTCATTACCATCATCACCAATTTTAGATAGCTGATTAGATAGCAATATTGAGCATCAGAATCTTTTCAACTTGTGGTTAACGGACAAATATTTTACAATACACCAGTTTGGACATTGGTTTAAAAATGAAATGTTTGAATTCCATATCAGATTATGGATATCTAAAAAGCCACCTCTTTGACACTATCTAGAATATTAGCCCAGAACAAATAGCACTGAATTTAATGTATTTAGATGGAAATTCATAAATACTGTCACTATTTGGCATTACTATAAATGCTTGGAGGCCTCTCTGCTTTGTTGCACATGCTACTCATGCTCATGGGCTCTGAAAAGTGTTATGTGACATAATAGCATCATGGCTCCTGCTATACAGTACACATGGGCCAGTGTATGCCTAAATCCCCAGTATATATCATGCAAGTTTTAAGGGATAGAATAATATTTTTGAAATAGTAAAGAATTTCTTCCTTATTAATTTCCTCCTTTGCCCTCTGCTCAGCTCCTGCTTTTGACTAACACACACTGCCTTCCCCGGACCTTCTATTCATGTGTTTGGGCTGCTCAGGGCTCAGTGAGGGAGTGGAAAGCAAAGCCAAAAAGGAGGCAGTTAGCTTCGGTTTGTAAAAGCTTAGTAGTCACATTGGGGAAAGGAAGAGCATTTGAAACACAAACAAAATAGTAGAGAAAGGTAGGCTGAAGAAAACAGGGATGTCCCAGAATTGGGAGTAACAAATATCATTAGAAAACAGAGAACTGCAGGTCCAAACCCGCCATGGCCGGGCAGATAGGAGTAAACCATGTTTAACGCAGACCTCTGTGGGCCGGACGAGACGACGGCCAACTAAGCGGATGCCTGCACACTCAGGCCCTCTCTCTAAAGGGACCGTCTTCGCTCCTTGGGGATGCTGTAACAAAAATACCACACACTGTGTGACCTAAAAGTGAAAGAAAATTCTTTCTTACATTTCCAGAGACTCGGAAATCCAAGACGAAGGTGCAGGCAGATTCAGTGTCTCGGGAGGGTCAGCTTTGTGGTTCCAGAACCGCCATCTGACTGTGTTCCCATATGGCGGAAAGCAAAACCGAGCTCTGCAGGTTCTCACTCCTTCTCCTTTCCTTGTCTTTCTCTTCTCCTTTTTAAAAAATGTATGGACCCTGGCAAGTTTGTGTGGACCCCATAGGCCCCTACCTTTGGCCATCCTGTTCTTGCACCACCCAGGCCTCTAACGGACTCAGGCACCTCAACGCCGAGGAAGCAGGATGGAGCATGCACAGTTCACACCCACACACCTGCCCTCAGTAATCGGGCCCTCCTGGCGGGTTAGACTGGGCCTGCAATAGCCCACCAGGCCATATTCTTGGGGCCAGTGGTTTCCAGATCTGCGCCATTGATGAGGAGGTTTAGAATGGTGATCATCATCAGACCTCTTACAGCCCTTGGGGCCTTTCTGGCATTCATGATTCGCAGGTGTTTCCAATGGAGTCTCTGATAAGTGCTCTAATTCTATTCATGAGAGCTCCGCCCTCGTGATCTAATCCCATCACCTCCAAATACCATCATATGGGAATGGTTTCGACATAGAAATTTTGTGAAGACACATCAAGTCTATAGTAGAGATAGTAGATAAACTTCCAGAATTTAGCCACAATCCTACTGAAGGGGAGTAGGGTCAAACTTACTACATTTCTGTCATGTGAGTACAATGAAGGTTCAGTTCGAACATGAATTTTTATATAAAATACAATTTTTTTTTTCCAAACGCGTATTCATGGACCCAAGTTTATACCCACTCTATACATCCTAGTCTGTGTGATACTATAATATGTGTGTGTACTTAAACACATATAGACAATATCAATATGGCTATAAATTATGCATCTAATTCTTAGCAAAATCAACATAGTAAATACTGCATAAAGTTTTTACCTAGGAAACTGTCGATGTCTTAAAGTCTGTTTTATTCATTTTCATATCAGCAGGTCCGGTCACCGAGTTGTGCTACCACATCATTAGTTAATTCTTAAACTTTGACCAAGCTTCTTGTATTCTCTCCGACATAATTCCTGGCAAAAGTGGGCTGAAATCCTGAAGAAGAGGTAGGAATTCCAGGGTAAGCTAAGTCTGCTGGCAGAAATTAGATAAGGAACCCAAAGACCATCACCACGAAACTGGTTTGCACCAGAAAATTCCACAATGGCACATGGAACCCCTTCCCAAGAGATCTTTTGATGGATTTTTCTTTATTAGCATACTAAAATGAGAACAAGGGGTGGAGATTTAACATTAAAGTGAGTCATGTGATATATGGCTAAGCATGTTCTAAGCATGCTTGAGAACAACATATGCTTCCTTGGAAATCTGTGAACTCTCCCCTCTTCCTCGAGAATTCCCACCCCTGCAGCGAACTACCTCCCCCTTGAGATCATTTAATAGTTTCTTAATTCCCCAAGATTGTGGAGAATGAATCACTAGCACATTTGATTATCCTTCTTCATTTCTTAGCCAAGGAATAAAGCTCCTGACTAGCTTTACCCAATACTGTTTTATCTTATTGCTTTGAGTGACATTAAGCAGAAGGACCATGATTTGCGGTCTCTGACTCACTGGGGTTGGTAACAGACCCAGCAAATTCCTGAACTTAGTAAGTACTTAAAATATCTGTAAGACTATTAGTAGTCACTGAATTAAATTAAATGACTTAATTGAATGATTTCTACATGTGTAAGTAAGTGGCATGATCAGAAAATGTGTTTTGAAGAACATGAATTTGGAAGCCATGAGTAAAACAGCTTGGAGAGTTCAGCTCGGTGGGTACTGAAACACCAAGGCTAAAGGGCACAGGACCTGAACGAGGGTGGAGGCATTGGAAATGGAGAGCAGGGCATGAATGAGACAGCCAAGTGGGAACAGATAAAACTTGGCGATAGTTTTCTATTTTAGGACTAGAGCTTTTGTGGGGTTGAGCCCAGAAAGGTTTCTGTCCCTTGGCCAAGTGCTAGAGAATACAAAGTAAATACTAGCTGTCAGAGATAATAAGAAACAGCTAGAAAGAGCTTTAGGAAGAATGCCATTTTAGGAAGAATAGGATCCAAGCAGCTCATCTATTTAAATTGTCTATGTATTCTATCTAATTAAAACACAAAACACATTCATTCCGTTGTCGGCAGCCGTCCGTCTCGAGAGACGATGGTGTAGCTTCTTAAGAGTCTATCTGCACCGCCGAGAATGGCTGTGCAGTCCGACTCGGGAGTGACACGGTATCTGTCTCCTCCCGTGTTAAATCGATATCTTGCAATGACGCTGGCGTATCCTCTCCAGTGAAGCTGAAGCTACAGAGCCTGGGCAGGGTGATATGGAGGGTCTGCTGTTGCCCATGCAGCAGACCCCCCCTCTCTTCGCAGCTGAAGGGTCCAAGGGAAAGACGGAGTCAATACAGCTTGGCTTCAGGTGCGCCGCAGGAGTAGCCGGTGTTGACTACAACGTCAAACCGCCTTAGGGACTCCGGCTCCGGATTTTCTGCCGGGGTTTACTCCCTTAGCCTTTCCCCTGAAGAGGTATGCCACAAGGCAGCGGAGGTTTTTTGGAGTCAGAGTTTTCCTTCTCTGATGTGCCCTGACTGGAAGATCGAACCAGTGACACTTAGCTCGCAGGCCGATGCTCAATCCACTGAGCCAAACCAGCCAGGAAAATCAAGCAATGAATGCTTAAATAAAAAACACATTCATTAAGACTTTGAAAATACCCTATGTTTAATATGAGATAATTAATAGGGGTCCAAGTACTCAACTTTAAAATAACAATAAGAGAAATTACTATTTATTTTCATTTAGAAAATCACCTGACCAAACTCATATGTGATGCAGCCTGCTTAATGAAATAGGTAAGTGCTGCAATGCCCGAGGTCTTTAGTATCTTTGAACTGTGGTGAAACAGAATATATCTTAAAGGACAAATGAAGAGATTCATGTCTCCATAGTCAGATCAATGTGAAAAGCAAAAATTTATCATCATAAAAAAAATTTTACCAGAATAACTTTAAATTTAAAAATATGGAAATACATCTTTAGCATTAGAATTTTAACTGTGAAAAATAAGAAAAGCTAGTCCAAAATACCTTGACTATATAGAGAATCTTACAGTATCACATTTTTATTTAAATTTTGTGCGTTAGTTTACAGAATATAATTTAGATGAAATTGGTAGAAACATGGTCTTTCTTTTGTGAGTTCCTTTTAAATTGCAGATTGATTTTGGTGTTCTTTGATATAAATTGTGAAGGAAACCATTCTCCATTACAGGGAACTTCTTCTCTAGAAGGCATATCTGTCCAACACAGTTTAATACAATCCCAGTATTTACAATAGGTAACGATAGTGTGGAAATTGTTTTATTTTTGTATGTTTAATTAAAACATCAACAAAAATTCTAGTGCATGTCAGTGTTGCTCACAATGCAGAGAGAGGGACTCAAACTCACACAGAAAGGTAGTCTAATAATTATTGAAATTGAATGATAAAAATAAGCCACAGTGCTATGTTTAGAAGCCGTCATGACTTGCCAGGGAACTACCTCAGAGTTAAGGGAGACCTGGAACCAAATTACCAGTGACACAAAAAATGTGAATGAAAGATATGTGACTAAACAACAGGGGCGGGGAAATGCAAGTTAAAAAAAAAAAAGAGAAAACCTCTCACTGAGTACCTCTCCCAAGTTCTACCTTCCTCACATGCCCAGAGGACCCTTGGGCCACATTACTTAAAATTTCCGAGAAATATGTGGTTACCAAGCTTCTTTGTACACCTAGCACATAATCCTTCTGTAAGCATAGTTGAGTCTTCATTCTTAAACTTTCTAAGCATTTCATTACTGTATTATTGAATTATTTCTAGTCTGGGCAGGAACGGCTAAGGGTAGGAGACAAAAAACCAACCAACCAACAAATGCCTGCTATGCCCACACGACATTTAGACATGAATGCCCATGGCTACTGATATCTTGTGCTGAGGGCAGTTGCCTAGATAAGTGGCATCCAGGAATATAGAGGGCTGTGTGCTCCCCTTAACCAAAATTGACTGCCCCTAAAAGACTTCTTCATGTTCTGACCCACAGGGTATCTCTAAGTATTCCCTGAGGTACTAGGAGTCAATCTGAAATTTCTTCATCTGAATTATTTTGCATGGAGAGCCCACACTGTCCAGTTTTGAGAATCATGTTGACTATACTCATTGACTTTTCCAAATTATAAAATGGCCACTGGTCTGCTAGGCAAAAAGTCCTGCCCAGCAGCCAATCCTTGAACCAGATGGTGAAGTTCCGGATCAACCAGATTCTCCTTTAACTATGAGGCATGCCAAGAAATTCTGCTGATAGTTGCAAAAGCTTTGAGAAAGCAGATGCTATGAAAAACATGGGGTAGAGTATTGAGTAGTGAAAAGTAATTATAGATCCCAGAACCTTAGAGGCAGGGAGATCAAGAGAAGAAAAAAGTCATCCAAGCTGAAGAGCACTAGAGCACCATGCCAAAATGCCCGCTTCTGAGTAGTCAAGGAGCTCCCCTGAACAATCTTCCAGCTTCCAAATGTCAGTCCAGTCTCCACAAGGCCTGCTTGGAAGGCAGTTGCTGGCTTTCACGAGTCTTAGCTGCCCTTTTCTCTTTTATATCCTCACAATAAGCCTCCATCGTGTATCCCTTTTTCTTCGCAACCTAAAAGGATCAAACACACAAGGGACACTGGGTCTCAGTGAAAGAGAGGAAACTCCATAAATTACATAAAACTTAAGCATCTATAATTCTTTCCCCAGCTGCCACCTACAAGCCAAGTGCAGCTGCCAACCTTGGAAGCAGGAGTGCTGGCTCAGCCCCGTGAGGCTCTGGAGGCAGCTTGCCTGGAGCGCCCAGGGAGTCTGTGTCCTTGGGTGTACAAACGGCTTTGGGTAAGTGCTGGGTTCTTTCTATTTCACTCACTTTTATTATCAGGGTAATAAATACTTGCTGCCATTTAAACAATCAAGGACCCACTTGAAATATTAATAAAAGACAATAAAGTATTATTTTAATGCGTTCCAAATTTTTTATCCTGAGAGAAAATGTGAATTGTCTGGGGGGCTTTTTTTTTCTTTCTCCTGACCCACCAAGTGTCTCTAAGCATCCTTGGAGGGACAGAAATTAACCTTACAGTGTCTTTAGTTACATGGCTTTAAGAAGAGGTACACCATATGGATCCAGCAATGACAACCAGCAGCCTCTAATGTTGATATGTCAACAGGTGAGGGTGGGCAGGGTTACCACTTCACAGGTAATTACTACCCCAACCCTTCCTGAACTGAAAACACATGCGTGAGCGCACACACACAAACACACATAGAGCTACGATGAAGTTTCTTTTTTTTTCTTTCTTTTTTTCACTCAAGGAGGTATGCAATTCACCAAAGCTCTAGAGACTGTATCCTGGGGCCATTTGGATGTGTTTCTTTTTCTGTGTCTGCTCTTTACTTCTAAAAGTTATTTCCAACCCCCTCTTTTCTCCTTAGGTCTTATGCATTATTGGAACCTGATTGGAACATCAGGTTCCAATCACTATTGCCTTAAAATGTTCAATTGAAAAGTGTTTGGTAACTTCCATATATAATTTCTGCTGGCTCTGAAGATAGATACAGATGTTCACAGTCTTTCCTTGTTCTGCCATAGAAAGTAGTGAATTTCAGTCCAGCTCGTAGGGCTGAGAATGGGGGACCTGTACTACTAGGCTCACTAGTTTTCTTCTTAAGTTATGCCTCACCTTACCCCCCAAGGAATAATTTTGTTGTGAAGAACCCTATTAAACCTACATGAGGAAGATAAAACTTAATAATTTTTTATTTTAGCAGAGTTTTGGATTACAGAAAAATTGCAAAGATGGTACAGAATTCCACAGATACCTCACTCTCAGTTTCTATTATTAACACTATTGTGCTACATTTCTTAAAGCAAATGGATAATGGTACATTATTATTAACTAAAGACTCTATTCACATTTCCTTCATTTTACCCTAATGGCTGTTTTCTGTTCCAGCATCCCCTCCAGGATGCTGCATTACAGGCCTGCCTCTGAGGTACTGTGGGCTCACAACAAAGCCAGGAGTACTCCTTTTGCTGGAGGAGGGTCTTGCCATCAATTTGTAAAACAAGCAACATCTGGGCAGCACTATAATACAAGGTGCAATAAAAAGAGGTCTGCCTGTAGTTAGCATCTCTCCTCAGGTTCTCCTTGATTGTGATAGTTTCCCAGAATTTCATTATTTTTGATGATCTTGATCATTTTGTAAAATGTCCCTCAAGTGGTATTTGTCTGACTACAGTTATTGATTTGGGGAAGAAGACCAGAAGGGTAAAGTTTTTGAAAAAGATTATTGTCATCACATTTTATCAAGAGTAGAGACTATCAACAGGACTCACTGTTGACGCTGACCTTGTTCACCTGGCTGAGGTAGTGTCTGCCAGGCTTCTCCACTGTAGTTACTCTTTTTCCCCTCTTTTCATATAAACTCTTTGGAAGGATGTGACTATGTAGAGTTTACACTTATGGAGTGGGGAGTTATACTCTAACTCCTTGAGGACAAATTATCTCCATAAATTATTTAGAATTAAAATTTTTCTACGTGGAAGATTTGTCTCTTCTACCCCACTTTATTTATTTATTTATTTAGTTAGTTAGTTAGTTATATAAAGTAAGGACTCATAGTCATTAATTAATACTTTGTGTACCAATCCAGTACTACTAGCTGATCAAATTGTTCCAGCTTTGGCTGCTGGGAGCTCTTTCAGTTGGCTCCTTTATCATACCCACTGTCCCATGTGTGTGGTAGTACTACCTTACTTTCTGGAACTACAAGATACTTCTGGTTCATACTGTATATACTGACCCAGTCCTAGAATGAGCATTTCTCCAAGGAGCCCTGGTAACCCAGATCTATGTTTGTGCTCCTCGATACTGAGATGATATTAATGTAATTTTAACCACAATTGTCAAGAACTAACAAATCTAACCTTATCATGTGAAAAGACAGTTTACCACTCTTGCTATTCCACTGAAACCAAGGTCATCCATTAAACTTTAACCCATTACAACTAATGTATCCCGTAGAACTTACTTTATTCACTGTAAAGACTAAATATGTGTAGCAAAGCATTTCCTTGACTTAGAATAAAAGGCTGAAAATACTTCATAAAAATCTTCTGAGGAAAAATAAAGTACCATCCCCATTTACCAATGAAGAGACAACACAGAGAATTCTAATAACTGTTAGAGTCACACAGATTAGACATACCTGGGTTGGTTGCCTCTTAATCACCACAGCAAACTGCCTTGTTTTCAACCTAAAATAAGAATTTTCACTATTTTAATCCTTAAGAATTTCTCTTATAAAGTAGCTAAAGAAGCCTGGTTTGGGTAAATTTTCCAGAATGTAGCGTGTCAGTTGGCACCTTTAGCAGAGGGTAAATGTAGGGTGTTTTTGCAGTTGGCAGATACCACTGATGGATTTTAGCACTCTGCCAATGAGCTGGTCCTCCAAGTCTATGTCATCTCAGCCACCATTAATGTCAATGTCACCAACCCTATGTAGAAAATGCTGGCAACATCATGTTATTTAAAAAGATGATTGTATGTATATTTAAAATTAAATGGTACTGATCAAAACAAGTAATGATTGCTGGTTCCCATTTAAAGCACACATAATAAGTGAAAATCTGGCCTCAAAACAGATCCTTTAGACCAAGTCAAAATATGAAACAGGTGTCACTCCCTGGATTAGGAAGTGGCAATTTAGAGCACACATTTATTTCTCCTCAATGTTACCACGACTCTTCTAAACACAGAAATTAAAGAGCTTTACTGACCAGAGTCCTGAGGTTGGGAGCTCAGTTATGACTTCCCTAATTTTATTTACATTCCTGTCCTTTTCAGTCTCTGATATTGATATACCGCCAATCTTTGGTGATATATTTTACCGTGCCAGTAAGAGAGTGTGTTCATTTACATCAAGAATGGCACAGCCTCTACCTTTCACAGTCTAAACACCATATACATGAGAATTTGCAGGAGTTATATATACATGAGAATTTGCAGGAGTTTCTGCTAAGCAGAAGTGTAGAACTTCTTTCCCAAACTCAAAGATTTCCAAAGGGAGAATAAAAGCTTCAGGTAATCTCAATTATTTGAATCAAGGTATTAAACAGATTACCTTCTTTGCTCTATTCATTGCAGTCAAAGCAAAATTGGCATTTCTTTTATGTAAATTAAGATCGGGCTTCAGGAAGTGGGAAAATGTATGCTCTTAGATGGAGTTTAGGAAGAATAAGGTAATTGCTTTTCTGTGGAAAAATTCAACCTGAGAAGAAATAAAAATTAAATACTGAATCAAAAGTCTTCATAAAGGTTTTAGGACAGTTTTGTTGTGGTTTAAAAGAGAAGCTTCCTTTTTTATTTCACTTAGAGAATTCTGACAGAAACCAACCATAAGAAGGGACTATAATGTGGTCTATGGAATAACCAAGTTCAAATAAAAGAATGATACCAATATAAGCTTCTAAAATATCAAACATATGCTATAACTTGATAGACTCCAAACAAAGCAATCTACATAACAAAATAATCTGACAAATGGAAGAAGGCAATGCAAGCAAAAAGCCCTACATATCCAAATCATAAACATATGTTTCCAAATTTTCCTAACAACACATTTCATTACAAGACTGTATGCTATTGAAATAATTGATCTTCTTACTAAAGTATTTTTAATGGTATTATTTTATAACTATAAAGTAAAACATGTTTATTGAAAATGAAATCCAAAAAAAAGCTTAAAAACAAAACAAAAACGAGAAGAAATATAACTAGAGATAATACCTAACATTTGGCTATTTATTTTTCAGAAAATTCTTCATACTTATACACTAATAACTAATAATAAATTTGGTAAAATAAGAGATACAATCTTTAATTTGTTTATTAAAATCAATAATATATTATGGGCAGCTTTTATTATCCATACCTATCAATCAACATAGTTATTTACAACAGTGACATAATATTCCATTGTGTAACTGTATCATAATATATTGAAGCCACCTTACACTGATGTTATTTCTAGTTTTTGTTAATATAAAATTCTGAGAATATACAATGCATGCATCTTTGTATAAATATTTGACATCACTTATGATAAATCTTTAAAAGTAGAATTGTGATATCAAGTTTATCTATTTTAAATCTGAATGACAAACTACTCAATAAGAAAACTGGATATAAATGTTCAAAGAAAATGCTTAACTATATTTTGTTAGACAGTAAATTTCATAAACTCAGAGATTTTCTTGGTTTTGCCCTATGCTCAATGTCAGAACTCTTTTTTTTTTTTTTTTTTTTAGCTTTTATTGAATTTATGAGGGTGACACTGGTTAATAAAATTATATAGATTTCAGTTGCAGATTTCTATACTACCTCACCTGTATTTTGTATTGTATGTTCACCACCCCAAGTCAAGTCTTCTTCCATCACCATATATCCCCCCTATCCCCTCTTCTTCCTCCCCCAACCCTCTTTCCCTCTGATAACCATCATATTGTTGTCTATGTCTATGAGGTTTATTCCTTTGCTTAATCCTCTTAACTTTTTCACCCAGCCCCCCAGTACCCTAACTTCTAACAGCTGTCAGTCTGTTCTCTGTATCCATAAGTCTGTTTCTGTTTTGTTTGTTAGCATGGAACCAGCACACAATAAATATTAGTAGAATAAATTAATAATGATTAAACTGGATTTAAGGAATTGTATTTGTAATTAATTAGTTTTAATTTTGAAACTCACTGCAATCTTTGTTAGCCCCTTCTGTTCAATATAACCATAGAGAAACTTTTGGCTAGTAAATAAGGATAAATTCTCTCTCCTTGCCCTCCGTATGAATTATGGAACCATTGTGCTCTGCCATTTATCACTTTTATGACCTTAGACTAATTGCTTAATACCTTTGGATCTCCAATTTTCCATCTGTGGGATAAGTATAATAAAACCCCACTTTGCCCGCCTGTCAGGTTGTTGTGAGGTTTAAAAAAATTAATGTGAGGTAAAAAGTGATTTGTACAAAATAAAATGGGCTACAAATAAAAGAGATTAACAATTAAAGACAGGTTTAATGTTCTGGAATGCATTACACTCAACCAATGTTAACCTGAAAAGATTTCTGCAAACATCCTAAAGCTCCAGGCTCAAGAGGCTACCTTTTTCAAAGTGCCCACCTGCAGATGATGCATCATAATGGCAATTTCTTATAAAACTGGAAAATGGCATTCACTTTTATCTGTCATACTTAGCTGAACAATGCTTATTATTGATCTGCTTCATCAAAGTCACTTCCTGTTCCCAAGCATGACATTTGCTAATCTTTTCACAAGCACAGAAATCTAAAAGCAACACCATAAAAAAAGAAAAAGAAATAAAGAAAAACCCTGCAGCTTAAGTATTGATTTAAAACAAGCTTGGTTCATTACCGGAATTGGATTTGAAGTGCTTAGAGGTAATCTTTTCTTTTCCTCAGCATTAAAAAAGTATAGTGATTTATAGATCTTAGTGGCTCTGGGAAGGAGTTAGTTGTTATTTAAATAATCTTTAAAAAAATTGTAAGTTATAGAGTCTAAATTTCCCCTCATTCCATTGGCACCCATATTTGGGGAAGGCAATTTTCTTCTTAAAATAAAAATAATGATGTTTCACCAATATCTGTGTAGCACTTTTTTTTATTATAAGGATCTTTCATATAATGTACCTTCTACTTTGTCTCATCTTGAAATTGCTTGGCCCTCCTCCAAAAGGGACAAGGTCAGGGATGTGTTAGAGGTGAGAATGAGTAGTCACTAGCTGCTCTCTTTAGGGATCCTTACAGAGAGGCAAAAATCTGTGCTCCTGTCAAAAGGAAATATGTGTCCTGATCTCAACCGACTGCACCACGTTCCTCCTTCCAGCTAGGTGTCACCTTGATTGGAGGGAAGAGCAGAGAGTCATAGTGACCCAGACCCTTGCTCTCCCAGAGGTCATCCAGCTAATACCCTGGTGTAAACAAAGGGGAATAAAAGACACTGTATAGTGAAAAGGATTCATAAATGTGCTTAAAATTCTTTGAGACCAGACTCTGTCATTTATGTATTTGTTTAGTTTTTAACATCGTTTTAATACTGATTATTCTGTACATCAGTGGTCTGAATCCTCAATATTAACACATAGCCATCATAATGTCTGCCATATCTATCTATGTATCAACCGTACTATTGTTGTCTTAATTGCTTATTTAAAATTAACAGATTTCTACATAAAATTTATTTGAAAGGAAGTTTTAGATCTATACTACTTTAATATTATAAATATAAAAAATTATAAAAATGCAACAAAAACAAAACAATGATAACAATGCAACTCTGTTATTATTGCTTGCCAAAAGTTATTTCTCTCTCTCTTTTACACTATTACCAATTACTTATCACTCAAATGTAATATATACAGCAATCACAAACTCAGAAAAAAATGGGTAACTGCCAGTGCCTTAGGGATGATGTAACATCTACACTATTTTATTGAGCAGTTAAAACACTTGCTATTTTTCCAAATATTTACACTATGATTTTTGTATATTCTAAATAGCACCTCCCTCCAAGAAGTACTTTCTAGCTCTTAGCACTGATTCTTAACTCAAAATAACCTGAAAATACTGGTAACATTTCAGCCTTCTCTTACTCTACCACAGGCATAAAGGCTCACATCTTTTTTAAAAGTGGTAGAAAAGTGTTAAGAGAAACAGGTCTCAAAATTGTTTGATCTTAATTGATCAGAGGATTAAGAGAGAACTAAAAATGAAGTTACGTTCTCAGTCATTACCATGTAACACCATGACCACATCCAGTGGATCTGTCTTACATCCAGTGATACTATTATTTGGAAAACACAGCAGTGATAAATAAATATATCTATGTATATACATATATACATATATGTATATATTTTAAATAATTTATCTTCTGAGCCTATTTAACTTCCAATCTACTTAAAAGAATCAGGTAGTAGCACTGACAACCATTTTTACTGGGCAGGCAAAATATCTAGGGAGATTTTGAATTTTCATCCAGATTTATTGATATTATATAGTTATAACCTTGGGCTATTACTGAAAAATTATAATAAGGCCATAGGAACATAAGGCATTCTAGGCCTATTACCCCAAAATAAACTCTCCCCCAAAGCCTTGAGTGCAGAAGCCATGTTCAGTACTTCACAAACTTTCATGTTTATGTCAATCACATGAAGATGTTAAAATGCAAGTCTGGGTGGGGCTTAAAATTTTGTATTTCCAACAAGCTTGCAGATGATGTCGGAGATGCTGCTTAACAGGCTGCAACTGAGTAAGAAGAGCTTGCTTAAAGCACAGTCAGTATCTGGATTCAGGCTCTCAAATTATAATATCTATTGAGTTTCAGCTTCACCACTTTTTTTCATAAAATTTATTTTTATTTAATTTATTGGGGTGACATTGGTTATAAAATTATGTATACAATTCTACAATACATCATCTATATATTGTATTGCATATTTTCCACCCCAAGTCAAGCCTCCTTCCATAACATTTATCCCCCTTTTACCCTCTTCTACCTCCTCCCACCACTCTTTCCCTCTGACAGTCACCATATTGTTTTGTCTGTGTCTATGAGCCTTTCTTTCTCTTTCTTTTCTTTTCTTTCTTTCTTTTTTATTTTTTGCTTAATCCCTTCAATCTTCTCACCCAGCCCTCATCTCCAACCCCTCTGACAACTATCAGTCTGTTCTCTGTATCCATGAGTCTGTCTCCACTTTGTTAAATTATTTTGTTCCTTATGTTCATTAGACTCCACACATATATGGGAGAACATGCTCATCAATATATCTGATAAGGGCTTAATATCCAAAATTTATAAAGAACTTATAAAATTCAACACCAAAAAATCCAATTAAGAAATGGATAAAGGATCTTAATTAGACATTAGATACTTCTCCAAAGAGGATATACAGATGGCCAAAAGACATATGAAAGGATGCTCAATGTCACTAATTGTCAGAGAAATGCAAATTAAAACCACAATGAGATATCACTTCATACCTGTCAGAATGGCTATCATCAATAAATCAAACAAGTGCTGGTGAGGATGTGGAATAAAGGTAACCCTCGTGCACTCTTGGTGGGAATACAGACTGGTGCAACCACTATGGAAAACAGTATGGAGTACCTCAAAAAATTAAAAATGGTACTGCCTTTTGACCTAGCAATTCCACTTCTAGGGATATGCACAAAGAAACTTGAAACACTAATACAAAAGTATGTGCACCCTATGTTCATTGCAGCACTATTTACAATAGCCAAGATTTGGAAGCAGCCCAACTGTCCATCAGTAGATGAGTGGATAAAAAAGCTGTGGTCCAGTTACACAATAGAATACTATTTAGCATAAAAAAAAGAAGGAAATGTTACCTGGAGAATATTACACTAAGTGAAATAAGCTTTACCATTTCTTAACAATGTGAATTGCCTAGCAAGTTATTTAATTTCTTGAAGCCTGTTTCTTCATCTCTTAAATGGGATAATACACAAAGGGAGATGGGATTTTCCACAGGACTGTTATAGAGAACAAATGAGTTAAAACATGTTAAAGAACATTGAACAATACCTAGCACTTATTAAGCCCTTGATAAATGTTAGCTCTTATAATGAAACCAAAGATGATGATGATGACACAGTTTTTGGCAATATTTTTCTTTGAACAATAGCCTGTTGCTCCATGAGTGAAATTCCATTATCTATAGATTTTGGAAAACACCAGCATATCTCATTGTATTCATGACCATCTTTTGCTACACTTCCTAAATAGTCCCAATAAACCTGCATAGTAAAGTCTCAATCCCTTGACATGGTTACAACACTTAAGCTGGCTTGTGATTGTACCTCTAATGCTATTTTTACTATCATGCTTTCTTTGTCATTTTATCTTTTATGATATGACTTTTGAAATGACATCATTACATCTGTATTCTCCTGTTATTATTTGTTACATCACCCTGGCTGGTTTGGCTCAGTGGATTGAGCGTCGGCCTGCGAGCTAAGTGTTGCTGGTTCGATCTTCCAGTCAGGGCACATCAGAGAAGGAAAACTCTGACTCCAAAAAAACCTTCGCTGCCTTGCGGCATACCTCTTCAGGGGAAAGGCTAAGGGAGTAAACCCCGACAGAAAATCCGGAGCCGGAAACCCTAAGGCGGTTTGACGTTGTAGTCAACACCGGCAACTCCTGTGGCGCACCTGAAGCCAAGCTGTATTAACTCCGTCTTTCCCTTGGACCCTTCAGCTGCGAAGAGAGGGGGGGTCTGCTGCATGGGCAACAGCAGACCCTCCATATCACCCTGCCCAGGCTCTGTAGCTTCAGCTTCACTGGAGAGGACACTCCAGCGTCATCGTAAGATGTCGATTCAACACGGGAGGAGACAGATACCGTGTCACTCCCGAGTTGGACTGCACAGCCATTCTCGGCGGTGCAGATAGACTCTTAAGAAGCTACACCATTGTCTCTCGAGACGGACGGCTGCCGACGATTTGTTACATACCTTGATGGCAAAAACCATGCATTGATTAACCATCAGCACCAGGTAGTATAATGAGAATTGTAATTTCAGTGTTCATTATATTACTTGGCACAGTGATGATAAAGACTTGTTGAATTAATAAAAATCAGAAACTGAAATTAATATATATACTTACAATGCTTTCCCTCTGACTCATTCAGGCAAATTTTCACTTATCAGGGTATATAATAATCTTTAACAAGCCACAATTAAAGGATCACTATATTAAAGAATTACTAAAAGGAAGCAAAATTTACCCATAACTCACAATCAGTAATTCTTAAACCCTTCACACACAAAAAAAAACTTTGGTGTGTCATGTTCAAAAATTTGTGTATGCTATTATAATATGTGTATGTTTATTTTAAAACAAGGCCCTGGCTGGTGTGGCTCAGTGGATTGAGCACCAGCCTGTGAACCAAAGGGTCACCAGTTTGATTCCCAGTCAGGGTACATGCCTGGGTTGTGGGCCAGGTCCCTATTGAGGGAACATGGGAGGCAACCCCATATTGATTTTTCTCTTCTTCTCCTCCCCTCTCTCTAAAAATAAATAAATTTAAAAAATAAAATGAGGATTTTATATTATTGTAAAATAAGTGTTTTAAATTCTTAGCTATGTTATGTTTTATATTATATCTGTCAACTCAAAATTATGGTTAATTGAGAAAAATCTACATTATGTATCAGATTTTTAAGATAGAAAATGTTTTCTTTGTTTTCCAATATTTTGAAATTTCAAGTTAAATTTTAAAATCTTTCTTTTTAGGACTTCCGGCCAAGATGGAGGCTTAGACGGACACGCTAGGTCTCCCTCTACAACTAGAGAGGAATACAACTACTTCAAAACAAAGGATAACTAGAAATTCCAGAAAATAAAACTACACGGAAGCCCAACATATGAAGTTATAAACCAGCGGTGCCATTTGGGCAGGTAAGAGTTAAAGAGGGCAGTGCTGTTTGCGGTCGCACCTGAGACAGCGGCGGGCGGCGAAAAATCCCGGCGGCAGTCAAGCCCCTGGCGGTGCGCGACCCCGGCGCTGGGGAGAGCGGCCGCCGCATCGCCTTGAACAGTGAGGCCCAGGGGGGCGGGAGGACCGATCCCGGTCTCCTAGCTGAATAACTGTGTGAATCCATCTTGGACCCCCGCCCCCAAAGAAAGAAAGCACCACAGGGCTGCGAAATAGGTCGCAGACAGGCGCCGGTCGCTGACTTGTGACGCGTACACAGGCACTGCCCCCGACAGCCGGCCCAAGAAAACAGAACGCATCTGTCAAAATGAGGCAGACAACTATAGAAATCCCGGTGGTGCAGCTCACCAGGCAACAGATAGAGAACCTGACAGATGAACAGATAAGAAACCTGTCAGAGGCTCAGTTCTGGGCCATTGTTATCAGGTGGCTTACAGAATTCACAAAAGAGCAGGAAAAAGATAAGAAAGAAGCGAAAAACTTTCATAACTAAAGGAACAAAACCGCATACGAGACAGATGGTGAGGAAAAAAAATCCAGAGTTCATTTCAACAAACTGGAATATGGAGAAGGAACAAGCAGTCAACCAATGCAGCGAGAGGAAATGGGAAGCAACAATGAGAGGATCAGAAACCTCTGGCACAGTTATAAAAGGCCCAACATAAGAATCATTGGTTTGCCAGAGAATGAGGAAGATGAACTAGAACTTGAAAAATTGAGTGAAAATATAATAAAGGAGAACTTCCCAGACTTGGGAAAGGGAATAGACTTGCAGGTCCAGGAAGCAAGGAGAGTTCCCAAGAGGCTGGACCCAGGGAGAACCACTCCAAGACACATTATAATCAAAATGTCAAAAATTAAAGATAAAGAGAGAATCTTAAAAGCAGCAAGAGAGAAGAAAGGAATTATGTACAAAGGGGTCCCAATTAGACTATCAGCTGACTTCTCAAGGGAAACCCTACAGGCAAGAAGGGACTGGCAAGAAATATTCAAAGTAATGAAAATCCAAAACCTACAACCACGAATACTCTATCCAGCGAAATTGTCATTCAGAATAGAAGGACAGAGAAAGTGTTTCCAGGACAAAATAAAACTGAAAGAGTTCATTAGATCCAAACCACTGTTATATGAGATGTTAAAGGGACTGGTTTAAAAAACAGAAGCTAGGGAGATGAAACAAAGGCAAACTAAATAGGCAACGAGAGTGGAAAAGGAACTGTGGGTACGGGAAGCATATTGGGGGGAGGTCAACAGGGAGGGGGAATGGGGAAAGGGAGGGAGATGATATAGGAATTGGGGATCAAGGTAGGAGGGAATGGAATAGACGGAGAGAGGTTGGGAGGAACTGTATGCACAACTAATGGACATAATCTAAAAGGGGGGGACAACTGGAGGGAGGGGGGCCACTGGGTGGAGGGGAGCAGAGGGAAGGGAAATCGGCACAAATGTAATATTTTAATCAATAAAACACATTAAATCTGAATAAAATAAAATAAAATAAAATCTTTCTTTTTAAAAAGTATATTTTATTGATTATATTGATACAGTACTCCCAATTTTTTTCCCTTTGCTCCCTTCTGCCCAGTAACCCCCTTCCTTCCAGCAATCCCACCCCCCTTAGTTCATGTCCATGGGTCATGCATATAAGTTCTTTGGCTTTACACCTTCCTATATTATTCTTAACTTCCCCCTGTCTCTTTTGTACCAAGCAATTATGCTTCTTAATCCCTGCACAATTTCCCCATTTCTCCCACTTCCCCCTCCCAGCTGATAACCGTGCAAATAATCCCCATACCTGTGATTCTTTTCCTATTCTGGTTTGCTTCGTTGGATTTCATTCTTATTTTTTAGATTCAGTTGTTGATAGTTGTGAGTTTGTTGTCATTTTAATGTTCATAATTTTGATCTTCTTTTTCTTAAGTAAGTTCCTTTGACATTTCATATCATAATAGCTTGGTGATGATGAACTCCCTTAGCTTTACCTTGTATTGGAATCATTTTATCTGCCTTCCATTCTAAATGATAGCTTTGCTGGATAGGTAATCTTGGTTGTAAGTCCTTGCTTTTCACCACCTTGAACACTTCTTGCCAGTCTCTTCTTGCCTGCAAAGTGTCTTTTGAGAAATCAGCTGATAGTCTTATAGGCCCCCCTTTGTAGGCAACTCTCTGCGCCTCTCTTGCTGCTTTTAAGATTCTCTCTTTATCTTGAACTTTTTTCACATTTTAATTGTGATGTGTTTTGGTGTCGTCATTTTTGGGTATAGCTTGTTTGGGAATCTCTGTGTTTCCTGGCCTTGTATGTCTATTTCCTTTGCCAGACTTGGAGAGTTTTCCTTCATTATTTTTTCACATAAGTCTTCAATTTCTTGTTCTTCCTCTTCTCCTTCTGGCACCCTCATGGTTTGAATGTTGGCATGTTTAAAGTTGTTCCAGAGGTTCCTAAGCTTCTCCCTATTTATTTATTTTTTTCAATTCTTGTTTCCTCGTTCTGTACTGGTTGACTGTTGTTTTCTTCCTTATGTTCCAAATCATTGATTTGAACCTCAGTTTCCTTCCCTTCACCATTGGTTTTGTGTGAATTTTCTTTCATTTCATTTAGCATAGCCTTCACTTCTTCCCTTATGTGTTTGCCATACTCAAACATAATTACCAAGCCTGTAACCATCTTTATCACCAGTGTTTTGAACTTTGTGTCTGTTAGGTTGGCTGTCTCCTCATTTGTTAGGTTGGCTATCTCCTCGTCACTTAGTTCCCCCACTGGAATCTTGATCAATTCCCTCTTTTGGGCCATACTTCTCTGTCTCCTCATCTAGACAGGTTCCTGTGTTTGTTTGCCTCTGTGTCTTAGGTAGAGCTGTCACTGCGGTTACATTTTAAGGGGCGGAGCCTTAGGTATCCATCAGTAGAGGGCAACCCGTTTCACCAAGTTGTGGCGCTATTTGTGGGGGAGGCGTCTGAGATGGAACAATGCTACTTGCTCAGCATTCACCCCTTTTCCAGGTACTCCTCCCACTTTGTATGGGACTGGTGCCCCTCTGGCTGTTTCCCTGGCTGTCATTCCAGACTGGGTGGGTCTGAGAATGTCCTAGGACTGTTGGGCCCCTTTAAACAAGTGGACTCTGTTGTGAGACTGGCAGTTTCTGCCCCCACCCCAATCCCCACTGGTTTGCACAGTCAAAAGCAATGGGGCTTTATTTTCCCTGGTGCTGGGACCATGAGCTGCATGGTCTGGTCTGCTGCTGGGAGTGCTACCCAGTTGTCCCTCACAACTTTTTAAAACATGTGACTGCGCTTTCCACCAGCCTGCCATTGCTGCCACTTCTGCTGCCACCACACTGTGTCCTCTCTGCCCGGGGCTCCATCCCTCCTACCTGTCTGGATGAGTATTTCTTCTTTATATATTTGTTTGTTGGACTTCCATGCAGCTCAATTTTTCTGGACCTTCTGGTCGTCTTTATTTTTGAGGTAGTTGTATTCCTTCTTAGTTGTGAAGGGAGACGCAGCATGTCTATCTAGGTCTCCATCTTGGCCGGAAGTTCTATAACTTTCTTTGGGCCTGACTGTAACTCATTAAAACTAGGGAGCTGTTGGTGGCGAAGTTCCACTGTGTGGTTCTTCTCCTCAGTCATCAGCACATCCGCTCTAACAGCCAGCACAGCATCCTGCACCAAATGCGGGAAAAACTAATTTTAAAAACTTTCTTATTGTGTGAAACCATGCTTTATAATTCATAGAGTTTTATATTATTAACATAATGGCATTTTAAAAATAATTAATAGCATATTTCTTTAAATTGTGATATATAACATTATTTCTTAAATCAATGTTATCTGTAACACAACAAAAATAGCACATGAAAAGTTAACCATAAAATGGTTTTACCATTTGATGAGCCAGTTAATGTGATCACAATGAAAAAATACTTAGAGTACTATCAAAAATATTGTGTAACACAGAACATTTTATGTGCATCTTCTTGTTAGGGGATTACGTTGCTAAGAATGTTTAGGATCCATTGATTAGTGGTGTTGACAATTTCATAGAAACACTCTGAAATTTTTGTTTGTTTGTTTTTCAAATAAAGGTGTAAGAGTGTCCCCTTTTAATTCTGGCAATAACGCATTAGCTTACATTAAACCCATCCTTTCACCTATAACAACATGAAAAGCTGGCTAACATATATTAAAAACATCAGTTTAAAGACAGGGGGAGCTACCAAGGTATTTAAACTTGTAGACATGTTCCTGAGAGAAGTGCAAAGGGTCAGTCTGGCATTTAGTACATCTTTTGTCCTGGAAGCATTTAACAGTTTCTTAGTGATGGACAAGCTACTGAATAGTATTTAGCAGTTTCAAGAGTCTAGAAAGAAAAAAGAAATGTAGTCAGAGTCTATCAATTAGGAAAGATCTTGGCCAAATTCTTAAATTTTTAGTTGAGAAGGTTGAAAATCAAGAGCAAAGAATTAATGGAAAATTGGAAGCAGTCTTCACAATGACAGAAATTCAATTTAACCTGTGATTGGTTTAAATGATCTCCTCCTAGTCAAACTCCTGCCAGAGGCAAAAGGATATCTTTAATGAAGACAAATAACATTTTCAAAGATTCAAATTATATTAATAATGTTTCATATACAATATTCAGCAGGCACAAAAATTATCTAACACAGCAATAGCCCACAGCACATTTGACACACTGGGTTGCTACAATTAGGAGTATAAGAGAACACTGAAAGAAAATTCTAATATTAGAAATATCAGGTATGAACACTGAAGAAACTAAGATTAATATAGTAAAGAAAATTTGGATTAATATAAGCATGTAATCAGGATATATATAGAAGAATTACTATGAAAACCATGGAAATCTAGAACTAAAGAATACATGAGATATAATAAATAAGAAATTCACTGGATTTAACAGCAGATTATACATAGCTAAAGGCAGTACTAGTTGGAAAATAGGTAAGTTAATAGAATATATTTAGATGAAGAATGGAGAATAAAAAGAGAGGAAAATATAGAAAATTAGTCTGCATATGAAACTACAAAATATTATTGAGAGATAGTAAAAAATGTATAAAGAATAGGAGGGATTTCCCTAGATTGGAAGGCTCAATAATGTAAAGATAGAAATTTCTCTTAAACTTATATATAATTTTAATGAAATATCACTTAAAAGTCCATTTTTTCATGGCATTTAAAAATGATTTTTTAAATAATATGAAGATTCAGGAAGACAAGAATAGCCAGGTAATTTTGAAGGAAAATAAAGGTCTCAGTGTGGTTTACCATTCCCAATCTTTTTTAAAGCTTGACTTATTTTTTCTCATAAAATAAGCTTTTTAACAAATCAGTATATCATCTTTATTTATCTTTTTTTTCACCAAGTAATTTGGCACCTATCATTCTTTAAATTTTTATGATTCACAAACATTATCATAGAAAAATAAATATATTGAAGGCAAATAAAATGAATGAATAATTCATATTAATAGATAATCCAACAATAAAATAATCAGATTCACCATAGTCTCTCAACTATTTGAACCCACAGGCCTTTATCATATTTACATTGTAATTAGCCAGCATTTTTTAATAAAAACTTTTTATTTCAGTTTTGCTGCCTATTTGTGACCCAAATATTTTTTCCCATATCTACAACAGGTTAAATATAATTACAATAATTACTTCCTAAGAAGATAAGCTTACATAGTAGTCTAGCATTTACCCTTGTTATATAGTTCTGAAGCTGATCTTGAAATCAGTTTTAAGCAATTTTTATGTTGTTTTATTTTAGTTTGTCTTACAAAATACATACTTCTGTTTTTATCTATAAAATCTTCTGGTGACTTTCATTTAACCTGTCAATAATTATCATGTAGGCACTACAAAAAGACATGAATTTATATAATTTTTGCTCAGGTGGACAACTTATTTTCTCTTTGGTATTCATATTGTAATCAAATACATAAACAGATCTTATTCTTTCTTGTCTGTATATTGCCACCTACCATCAAGTCGCTTGTTATGATTGGAATGTTGATAGTATCTTCTTTGCTATGTTCTTAATAATTTAATATCCCTTTGGACTTTTTGTATTGTTACATACTTTAGATTCATTTTCATACCCATAATGTTTCTTGATTTTTTAATTTCTGAAGTATTGTTTCAAGTTAACATATGCTCTTTAAATAATGTGTTTTAAAATGGTAAATTATGGGTGCAGCTAAATTACAAATCTTGAATTGTTTGGTAGTCTTACTAAGAGAGTGGAACTAAGCAATACAACATGTAGCCAAAAGATCTGATACAATAATATTGCAGGAAGATTAATGGATTTTTGAGCCATGTGTTTTTAGTAATTAAAGTAAAAACAAAAATGTTTCCTAAAGTGATAAATAAAATTTTCAAAAGATATCTTTGGTGTAATCTTGCATAACAAAAAATTATTACAGCTCATCCATGCTATAAATTGGTAAACTATGCTTACTCTAGATTAGGGTACCCTGTTCACCTCAATAAACTATAACGTGGAATTTCCTAGTATCACCAAAGATCTCACTTTCAAAAATATCTATTAGATTGGCTGAAACAATAAACTGGGATTCTACTGGTTTTACATATGATCATACATTAACATACTTCTTAAAAGTACACATATTCAAATCCATTTTCTCCCAGATATTTAGGAAGAATTGGCATCTAGCTGAATTTTGATTATCGTACAACTGTAAAAACTTATTGGAAAACTTCCATGAGCTGTTATCTGGACAGTGCTCTGATTTGAGAAGCATAACTCTAGGTGCTCTGAAATCTGCCCCTATACTAAGGGAGGCCACTGGAGAACTGGCTGCGTACAACACATTCATTCCCTTGGTCTGCTTTGGTCTTTTTTAAATTGTGCAGTGATATAATGCTTTCCCTCAATAGACAGGGAAGATGTGAGTATATTTTCTGAATGTGTTCTAACTGTTACTGCTATTAAATAGAAAACTCATACTACTTTAAGAAAGTTCATTGCAAAATATACCTGGAACATAAGAGATGAAATAGCAGGAAAATCTAAGAATAGTAACTGGGAGATGTTTGGTGATCAATATAGTGTCTTCATTTCTGTAGCCTCACTCTCTACCTCACCTTACAACAACCATGGTACATAGAATATGAAATAAATAAATCAGATGGTTACATATAAAATTAATACATAATAAATAATTTTATATGTCAGTAGCATGACTTCAAAAACTGTGATTATAAGACACATATATATCAATGAATAATATTTAAAATTCAGGAAGATGTTTTATTATCTGTGGAAATTGTGGTCATAACAGATATGAAAGAAAATGTAAACAGACTTCAGAGTTGAATTACTTAGAAAACACAATAGTTATATCTAGTCAGTGACACAGTCACATCATTGAGGGTAACAGACTCTTCTCTGACTTGTAAAACAGATAATGATACAGCTCAAGTCCTCTTTTTCTGCTACCTGACCAATGTTCTAGTTAAATCTTGAAGCCTGTGATGAATGTCTATAAGAAGAAGTTTCATCAGAGCAGTGAGAAGAATGAAAAAAAAAATCACCCTGGTTCTGATCATTTCAGGGTACATCTCTGAACTCGATCTCTGGTTGATAAGCAATATCAGTTTCCTAAGAAGGTAACCCTAAAAAATTCCCATGTGGAGACTCCTAAATTAATTGCAATGACTTAGAAAAATGATGTCATAGATAATTAGAAAACATAAATAAGAAATTTAATCCTTTAAAGTTTACCTTTACAATTTAAAGGCATTTAAATTTCCAGATTTATGAAAGGGACCACATATTAATCAAAAGTCCTCCTAAATGTTATTGTTCACACTTGTTTTACTTACAAACAAAATAACAATATCTGCAAACTAAGCTTAAATTCCTACAGAACTCTAGCTTCATTAATAAATAAAATACAAATTTTAAGAACCAAAGGTGACCTCTGAAAAATATGTTGTGTCTGCAAAAGCCACTTTGAAGCCATAAAAATTCACTTACAAATACAAAACTTAAAAGTTGCAGAAATTATTTTTTCATAATCATAACATAACAGATATTATCAATTATAGTATGGGTCTCATCGTGCCTCTGTAGGGAAACAGGTTTTCACATGCAATTGATCGGTCAATAATCTTCACTGGATGCGGCATGACCTGTGAAATCTGTCATCATGACACTAACCATAAAAGAACACATATTCATTGAATTGAGTTACCCTATCTACCATACAACTGGAGATCAGATATTTTCAATGATATATTTGGCAACCTAATTAAATTTCAAATGTTATGTAATACTTACTAAAACTTTTAATTTTTCTTTTGTTGAGATTGAAATTTGAACCAACTGCTTAAGACCAAATGTCTGTGAGCACAAGCCCAGGGAACATTTTTTCATATTACAGGTTATATAACAGTGTCACCTAAGAGAGGCAGCTTGGCCACTGACTGTCCATATTCATAGTAACTTTTCCAAAAATGGTACATTTACCTAATATCACTTGGTAATGTTATGAAAGGAATTACAGTAATGCACATTACTTCCACATCTTTCACTTCACTGTGCAGTCAGCCAAGTTATATATTTATTAATTTTGTTAAGCTGGACTCATGCATCCATAGATTCAATAGAGTCCCTGTTAATTAAGTTTGCTGATGAAATAACTAGAAGCTTGGAGAACAGCTTTGGAATTAAAAAATGAGTTTAACCAGATGGAGGGGATTTATGTATTGGATAGGATTGGACCTGATGACTTCTGTGTTCTTTTTCAACTCTGGGAGTCTATGAAAGACTGAGAAATTAATATAACAAGAATATGCATGAAATGAATTTAATATAACAAAATGTTAGGTGGAATAAATTCATTAATATATATTAATATATAATCAAAATAAGAAATGAATGGTAAGCACAGACATTGTTTTGGATTCTAATAGGGACAATCTAAGCATTTCTTACCAAGTTAGATTGACTGAATAAAGACACTGATAGGGGGAGCAATGGGGGAAAAATGGGACAAATATAACAGAAAAACAATAAAAAAATAAAGAAATAAAAGAAAAAGAAAAAAAGACACTGAGGTGCCTTGCTTGCTAAAAACATTTCTGTAGAATACTTTTTATTATGTACAAGAGACTAAGCAAGTTCAAATAAATTTATAGTCTCTGCATCATGGCTAATGAATAGGATTACATGTATCTGTAGCCAAATTTAATCTTGACCAATAGAATCTGTGTAGAAGTGATGTACAACTCTTTAGGCCTTCCCCATAAATGCAACTTTACACGATCCTACATTCACTTTTTAATTTTCTTTTCTTCTTTTTTTTTTTTAGATTGGCTCTAATGGAATAATCTCCAAGGCCAACTTGCATGCCCTGTAGCAAAGACAGACTCAGACCTAAAAAGTTACACAGGTACACTGCACATGCACATATATTACATATACAATTTTCTTAATTCACAATTAAAACAGCAGAAGTGATGAATAGGTATTTTTAAAGGATATCAAAGGGTACTCAACATGATTAGACATCAAGAAAGTGCAAATTAGAACCTCAGCATGATATCATTACATATTACCAGAATGATTACAATTTAACTGTCTTACAGTGCAAAGTAGTGCGAATATTGTGAAAGAACAGAAACTGAGTATGAATTTGGTGATACTGATGAAGGCAATCATACACATACTATATGATCTAGATTCATAGGTGTTTCCCCAACATAAATGCATATATAGTTTTACCAAAAGACCTATATAGGAATGCTCAAAAAGACTTTATTCATAATAGACAAAATGGGAAAGAAAACAAATATTCATTAACAGTGGAATGCATTAATTGTGCTATATTCATACAATGAAATATCATAGAACAACAAAAACCAAATTTCTTTATTCAAGGCTGAATTATATAATATTGAACAAAAAAAAGCCAAGAGACAAAAACAAACATATATAATTACATATATATGAAGTTCAAAAACAGGAAATAGGCATAGAAATAAGAACTGTAGTTAATCAGTGTGTCTGGGGAGGGATTGACTTTTAGGGGATTGCTGAGAACATATATTCAGATCTGAGATATAATCTCACTAGTACACTTATTTGTAAAAATTCATGAAGCTTTAAACTTAAAATTTGTGCACTCCACTGCAATTTTTAAAAAGACAAAAAAAGTTTAGTCTGATGAGTTTAGCTTAAGTCTTCCAAATGCATATCTGAAACAGTTAGACAGTAGAACTCCTGTACAATTTCCTTTCTCAAAGGAGATTCAGTAGTTTAAATGAAATCATGGTCAGAGGCAAGCTGGGAGATTAACTGACCTTTCTGGGTCTCTTTAAGCCCTATGATCCTATGATATTTTCTATAATATGTTGTTTTACTCAAAGTCCCCTTCACTCTTTCTAGTTCTTTAGTATTGAGTTGGCCAGGACTGACTTTAATACTTTAGGGCTTTTCTCACAAGGGTGATATAAGTAGAAAGTCTGTCACCTCCCTAATAGATAAGAGGATGGAGTTGCATCCAGTGGGAAATCTCAATGGCATTTTGTTCAGCCTTGCTACAAATGGATGGATAATTCAAGGTCACATACAATTTTCTCTCTGTTCTCACCTCTGGATATTTTAACGTTATTTCTTCACAAGTTTTCCTTCACATTGCATGCTTTTCACTAGATTTATTTCCCCCTCGGAGGTATTAAATTCACTTCCTTTTTGTCATCTTCAGAACAGTTTTTAGGCACTCTCAGTTTGTGAACATATGCGATGGAGAACGCTGCTGATTTCAAGAGCCTTTTTTTAAAAAAAATCGTGGATTCTTTGTCATTATGTAAGCAAGGAGATTAGTTGATCAAATAAATGTTGTTTTGTTCTTAAACACATGTTAGTGAAATGTGAATGCAACCAAAGAGAAACAGTCTTGCAAAAAGAAGAATAAAAAACATAAAATGTTCTTATCATAACTACAGAGATTTGAGATTTTGCTTATTAAATATTCTTTTATGATAATTATAAATGCAACTATTAATCCTACTAGTAAAACACTTGATTGACTCAGCTTCAAGAACTTTTTTTTTTGGTGTGACTCTAAATTTTATTTTTTTAATTTAATCTTTATTGTACTTTTTCCCATTGTTCCTGGCTGGTTTGGCTCAGTGGATTGAGCGTCGGCCTGCGAGCTAAGTGTCGCTGGTTCGATCTTCCAGTCAGGGCACATCAGAGAAGGAAAACTCTGACTCCAAAAAACCTCCGCTGCCTTGCGGCATACCTCTTCAGGGGAAAGGCTAAGGGAGTAAACCCCGACAGAAAATCCGGAGCCGGAGTCCCTAAGGCGGTTTGACGTTGTAGTCAACACCGGCAACTCCTGCGGCGCACCTGAAGCCAAGCTGTATTGACTCCGTCTTTCCCTTGGACCCTTCAGCTGCGAAGAGAGGGGGTGTCTGCTGCATGGGCAACAGCAGACCCTCCATATCACCCTGCCCAGGCTCTGTAGCTTCAGCTTCACTGGAGAGGACACTCCAGCGTCATCGCAAGATGTCGATTCAACATGGGAGGAGACAGATCGGCGGTGCAGATAGACTCTTAAGAAGCTACACCGTCGTCTCTCGAGAAGGACAGCTGCCGACTATTTTTTCCCATTATCATTTAGTCCCCTTATACTCCCCTCTCCCCAGCAATCACCATACTGTTGTCCATGTCCATGAATCCATTTTCCTTTTTGCTCCATACTTCCAATCCCCTAACCTTCCCCCACGCTTAGTTGTCATCTGCTCTCCATCTGAGTCTGTCCCCATTTTCCTTGTTAGTTCAGTTTGTTCATTAGATTCCACATGAGTGAAATTATATGGTATTTGTCTTCCTCTGCCTGGCTTATTTCACTTAGCATAATATTATCCAGGTCCATCTGTACTGTCTCTAAGGGTAAAATTTTCATATTTTCTTTTATGGTCAAGTAGTATTCCATTGTGTAAATGTCCTATAGCTGTTTTACCCACTTATCTACTGATGGACACTTGGATTGCTTCCATATCTTGGTGATTGTAAATAATGCTGGAATGAACTTCAAGTAATTTTTAAATGAACTAATTCACACTAAAGAATATGGCTTTACAAATAAAATTATTACTGCTAAAATATTACAACTCTCAAATAAAAAATAATGCTAATTTAATTTTAGTTTATGAAATGTGATACACACATTTTGCTTTGATATCGTCAAATATCCAGAAAACAATGAAGAATTACTTAGTTTCCTCTCAACATAGACACACTTTGGGAATGATTTTTTCCTTTTTTAAAGTGTATTTTACTGATGATGCTGTTACAGTTGTCCCAACTTTTTCCCTTTGTCCCCCTCCACCTGGGACTCCCCTTCCCTCCAGTAATACCCTCACCTTACTTCATGTCCATGTGTTGTGCATGTAAGTTCTTTGGCTTCACACACTTTGGGAACATTTTAAGTTGGAAAATGCATTGAGTACTTGAAGCTTATTATTTCTGGAAGCTTCCCAAATAAAATATTTATTCTGGAGTAATAAGCTTGCAGATTTGAAGACATCTGCATTACTTGACACTACAACATTGTTCCCAGTTGGTTAAGGATCTCCAAAGACCGTAATTTTAGGACACACTAAAACTTTATGCTACTGAATGGTTTGTGGCAACCACAGAAAAATAGCATTCCACAGGTACTGTGCCCATGTTTGTATAATGGTCTCTAAATGCAGCTAATGGAAACTTAGCATGAAAACAGAAAATGTTTTTCAAAACTCATTGCAGTTGCAGGTTACTCTAGTTGAAATATTGATTTTTCACTGGAAAGTAAATTTTAACTTCACAATATCATCAATCACTGGGGAAACATAACTAAGGTCTAAATATAAAACTTACCCATTCACAATTCTTAGATATTCTTCATGTTGTTCAAATGCAACCAAAATCTCAATATCATTTTAAAGAGAAGTTACAAGAATACAAATAGAATATTAGTATATATATTAGGGAAAAAGAATTTTCTAAATGCAAAGTCAATTACAAGATATTTCAATGCATGGAAAATATGTAAGAGAGTGCATAGCAACAGAATTTATTTTTAATCAAGGACCACCTCTTTTTCAGATAACTAATGTCAGCTAAGAATCATAAATGATTTCCATCATATCAGCATGCATAATAGGCAAACAAGTAAGTTTCATTCATTTGTTCATTCTTTTAACAAATATTTTTAGATTAACATGTTTAAGAGGCCTATAAAATGATAGATATTATAAACTAAGATGTTAGCTTCATGTTTCTAAAAGCAGAGAATCCTGAAAATATTTCTTAACATCCAAGTATTTCATGGACCCTACACTAGTACAGTTGATTTAAGATCTATGATATCTTCATAAAGATCTTGTGAATGTGGATCCCACGACCAGCCCTTCTGTAACCTGTTAAACATACAGTTGTTATGTAAGTGGGAGAAAATTTTTCATTGATGCCTATTTTCTGTATTCACAGAACTGGTGTCTTAGGCATCTACAGCTTTAAGGTTATAGCAAACCTGTGAGAGGCAGCGTCCAAGATGGCTGCCAACATCCTGCTGCCTGGTATCCATAACTGCGTGTCCCTTGAGTGAGGGCTAGACTTATTGACTTACTTCTAACAAACAGAATAAATACAGCAAAAGTAATGATACTGTCATTTCTAATATTAGATTGGAGAAAAGGCTATGGCCTCCACCTTGGATACTTGTTTTCTTTTTTTCTCTCACTCATTTGTTCTAAAGGAAGCCAATGGCCACACTGTGAGCTGTCTTATGGATAGGGCCAGATGGCAAGAAAATAAAGGTCTCTATTTTGTTCCTTAGGTTCCACATATAAGTGAATTTATATGGTACTTGTCTTTGTCTGACTTATTTCACTCAGCAAAAAATCTTCTAGGTTCACCCATGCTATTGTAAATGGTAAGAGTAAAATTTCTTCTCAAAACATTAAGGAACTAAATCCTGTCAACTGAAATGAGGAGTCTCCTGCTAACAAACCATCATGCTATTGAATCCTGCGAGAAACTGAATCCAACCAACAAGCAGTTCACTGAGTTTAGCAGTAAATCTTCCCCAGCTTGAGCCTTCAGATGAGATCACAACTGACAGGCACCTGAAATTTTAGGAGAGACCTTAGACAGGGTCACCCAGCTAAGCTGTGCTCAGATTTCAAGCACAGACAAGTTGTGAGATAATAAATGTTTGGTGTTTTATGTCACAAAGATTTGAAGCAATTTATTACATATCAATAGGTAACTATATTCCCTTTTTATACAACTAAGTGGAATTAACTTGGCTTATCACATATTGCTATTGGTATCTGGATCTTAAAATATGTTGACCCGGCTGGTGTGGCTCAGTGGATTGAGTGCCAGCCTGTGAACCAAAGGGTCAACAGTTTGATTCCCAGTCAGGGCACATGCCTGGGTTGTTGGCCAGGTCCCTAGTTGGGGGTGCACAAGAGGTAACCACACATTTATGTTTCTCTCCCTCTTTTCTACCTCCCTTCCACTCTCTCTAAAAAATAAATAAATAAAATCTTTTAAAATGTAAAAGGAAAATGCATTGAAAATGTTGACAATTGTTAAAGTTGGGTTATGAGCATATTGGTGTTTATAATACTCTTCACTTTTAAATGTTTAAAAAAGATATATTTCTTAAAATTTTTTATATAATCAGAAAAAAAAATCTACATTTTCTTTTCCCCTTTTCTCCCCAAATTAAACATTATTTCCTTTTACATTTTCTCATAGGAATTATTCCTTATCTCTTAAAAACTTTTCAATGTATTTTAGACATATTAATATAATTACTTACTTTGGTCCAAAAGCAATCTGACATTTTTTAAAAGTCTTTAAATGTAGGATCTATAGAGGAAAAATAATTCTAACTCACAAGTCTGTTTAATATGTATGAATTTTATAATTAAACTTGAGTTTAAAATGACTCAAGAATAGTTAATATAGACTTCTGGTCAAGATGGTAGCATAGGTAAACATGAGAAGCCCCTCCCTCAACCACATCAAAATTACAACTAAACTATAGAACAACCATCATTCAGAGCTGCCAGGAATAAGCTGAATGGAAGTTCTTCAAGAAAGGAATTAAAAAAGAAACTACATTGAGACCGGTAGGAGCAGTGGAGATGTGGAACAGGTTGGTCCCACATACACATGTGAGGGATAAAAATTGGGAGGGATATCTCTGGAGCAAAAGCTACCAGTCCCACAGTAGGCCCCCAAGTCTAGGGTTCCAATGTCAGCAGGAGAAGTCTCCATAACTTCTAGTTGTAAAAAACAGCACAGATTGAGGCTGTGAAAGATAGAAACTGCTGGAATCCCTGGTAGTTCCTCTTAAAGGGCCCATGCACAGATTTACTTATACCCACTCACTCTGCAATCCAGCACAGGGGCTGTGGATTGAAAGGCATAAAGACACACAGGTAGGCACTGAATTTTCCAGAGCCAGGGAGAGTTCAGAGGTGGTTTCCTCTCAGACAGAAGTGCTGGCAGAGGCCATTGTTCCTTTTCTGAGCCCTACCCCCCAAAATCCACAATGCCAGCAGGTGGGCCACCATATCTGAGACTCCTCCAACCTGCCTTATATTGTTTGCCCCACCCTGGTGATTCCATGGGGCCCAACCCCCCACCTCCAAGCTCATTCCAATAACTTTTCCATATAAATGTCTTGTCTGGGCTCATGCTTCAGATTTCCCTAAATTCTCTCAAACATGTAGCATCTGGCTTCAGTGAGCCCATACCTCTTTTTAAGTTTCCTCAGACCCAGTGCTAACAGCAGCACTGGTTCATATCTTGGCCTCTCCTGAACACCTCCAAGCCCAGCACAAGTAGCAGCCATCTGCAGAGTACTTGCTTATGCTGTGTGACCCTGAACAGAACACAGGTAGTGGCTGGCCTAGGATGTGCCAACAGCAATCAAGGCTCAACTAAAGTAGGAGGGTGTACACAGCCCACACAGTGGGCACACCTTGAGTACCCAGCTTTGGTAATAGAGACGGATGTGCCACTGGAGCCTACAGCACAACTACTATGTTAGGACATGACACCAAGCCTGGGAGACATACCACCTCTACCTACTATATAGAAACAAACACAGGGAAGATGCCAAAATGAGGAAACAAAGAAACATGGCCCAAATCAAAGAACAGAACAAAACTTCAGAAAAAGAATTAAACAAAATGTAGACAAATAATCTTTCAGGTGCAGAGTTCAAAATACTGAATAAGGGTGCTGAATAAACTCAGGTGAAGAGCAGATGAACTCAGAGAGAACGTCAGCAGCATAAAAGGACATGGAAACCATAAAAAAGAACTAATCAGTAAAGAAGAATACATTAATTAAAATGAAGAACAATTCACAGGTAATCAACAGTACAATGGATGAAGACGAGAATCAAATCAGCAATTTTGAACATAAGGAAGCAAAAACAATGAATCAGAACAACATGAAGAAGAAGGAATCCAAAAAAATGAGGATAGTGTAGGAGCCTCTAGCACAACTTCAATTGTTCTAACATTTGCATAATGTGGATGCCAAAAGGAGAAGAGAGAAAGCAAGAAATTGCAAACCTTTCTGAAAAGAAAATGACAGAAAAATCCTCTATCTTAGTGAAGGAAATAGACATACAAGCCCAGAAAGCTCAGAGTCCCAAACAAGATGAACCCAAAGAAGCCCTCCCCAAGACACCTCATAATGAAAATGCCAAGGTTAAACAGAGAGAGAATCTTAAAAGCAGCAAGAGAAAAGCAAAAGCATTTAGTTACCTACAAGGAAGCCCTCATAAAGTCATCAGCTGATTCCTCAAAACAAACTTTACAGGCAAGAAGGGGTTGGCAAGAAATACTCAAAGTGATGAAAAGCAAAGACCTACCACCAAGATTACTCTACCCAGCAAAGCTATCATTTAGAATGGAAGGACAGATAAAGAGCTTCTCAGACATGAAAGAACTAAAGGGGTACATTGCCACCAAATCAGCTTTATATGAAATGTTAAAGAGTCTTTAAGAAGAAGAAGAATATCAAAACTATGAACAATAAAATACATATTAGGCAACAAATACATATCTATCAACAACTAAATCTTAAAAACAAAATAAACAAGCAGAATAATAACAGAATCACTACTACAGAGAACATTTGACAGTTGCCCGAAGGGAGGGAGGTGAGGGGGTGAAAAGTTGAAGAGATTAAGAAGCACAAATTGGTAGTTACAGAATAGTCTGGGAATGTAAAGTACAGCATAGGGAATAGAGTAGCCAAAGAACACATACATATGTATGACCCATGAACGTGGACAATGGGGTGGGGGTTGCCTGAGGGAGCAGGGTGCTGGGTGGTGGGGGAAAAGGGGGAAATTTGGGGCAACTGTAATAGCATTATCAATAACATATCATTAAAAATAAAATAAAACAAATGGGGAGAATAAAAACAGAATAGTTAATATAATCCTTACTTTTTCCATCTTCAAAGTTTATATAATATAACTTGCCTTATTGATCTATGATAAAGTATATTAATATAATTCTAGCTAATACCTGGTGAGTACTTATGTATCTGGCAATTATTTCTTCTTGTTCTGCTTCTTTTAAATCTTATATATACTGTAAAAGAATCAACTAGATAGGGTGTTATTTTTTCCTATTTATGAACAGGGAAGCTAGGTACTGATATATTA
This sequence comes from Furipterus horrens, assembly GCF_987537825.1. NCBI lineage: Eukaryota > Metazoa > Chordata > Mammalia > Chiroptera > Furipteridae > Furipterus > Furipterus horrens. The sequence continues at coordinate 75,459,360 of NW_028327174.1, read as the reverse complement.
AGTAACTTTCCCAAGAAAACACAGGTATTAAGTGATGAAGCTGGGAATTGAAGTGAGATTTGAATCACTAAGCTATACTATACATAATTGTGTTACATATCGAAAGCAGCATGGAGTACTGAGAAAGCACATTTAGTTTCTTTTTTTTTTCTTCATCATCCTCATGCAAAGACAGATTTGAGAGGCAGTGAAATAACTCTGTCGTTGTCATGTTTCTTTTGACATATGCTATATAACTACCACAAGAATATATTCTTTAAATCTCCATGGCTTTAAACAACAAGCATTTATTTCATGCTTACAGGTCTATAGATTGGCTAAGAAAGCTCTGCTTCACACTGAAGATTAGGTTCAAAACTATGTTTCTCATTTTAGTCCATCAAATACCCAGGGCAAGTGCCTCTCATTTCAGAAAGAAAAATCTCCAGGAAGAGTGACCAAAAGTATTTAATGACTCTTGAGATTTCATCTCAGAGCTGGTACATTCTCCTTGTATCCTCATTCCATTGCCAAATGAACTCACATGTCCAAACCCAAAGTCAGTGGTGCAGGGAAGTATACTAGGCCCCAAATGAATCATGATAGAGTGGGGGGAAAAAAAGAATTACAGGTAAATAATACAGTCCACAACAACACTCATGGAAATAGAAAATAAACTTTGACTAAATAGTTGCAATTTTTTTTTCTGTACCTGCATCCTTTTGCTCGAAAGGAATTTTCTTTTTTTTTGCAAGTATATTTTATTGATTATATTGTTACAATAGTTCCAATTTTTCCCCTTTGCTACCCTCCACCCTGCACCCCCTCCCCCAGCTGTCCCCCCCCAAATCCATGCCCATGGTTTGTACATATAAGCTCTCCCGCTTCACCCTTTCATATATTCTTCTTCTTTTTTTAAATAAATAAATGATTAATTAATTATTTTAATAATAAAAAATAACAATTCCTCCCTCTATTTAAGTTCTGTATACCCTAAAATCTGTATTTTCAGAATAATTTAAAAAGTCATTCTCAGGAAATTATTTTTTTCATAATGCCCCACAATTAATTCCTAATGGCTCTAAAGTAATATCTATAATTACTGTATTACCTTTAAAATTGTATCCTTAGTCACAGTGAATTTAAATTTACTGTATTTTTTGGATATCACTAAGTAAAAGCTTTCACAATTATAGTCTGATTTCTACAGGTAGAGTACAACTGATATTGTTTTAAACAGTTATCCACATGTGACACCTTTTGCACTAGAGAACTTGAAGAGCATCAAAAGACTTAGTATTTCAATTAAACTCTAATTTGTTACCGCTCCTTGACTGTCAAGGGCACAGAATTGCCACTGTCACCTTCACCCAGGGATACCCCTCCTCAGTGCTTCTATTTGCTCATTGTTCTGTTTTGTTTTGTTTTAGATTGAATGGTTTATGTGTATGTCTCCCTCAGTACACTGCAAAGGCCTTTAAAGATTGGACTGAATATTATGTATCTTGGTATCCCTTTTGTCTATTCCAGAGTCTAAACCTAATAGACAAACTCAATACATGCATAAGAAAGGTTGGCTGAACGATGTAATTTTTCACTATACACTGCCTGCCTCTCAAAGTTATACCATGATTAATTCATTTTCTATAGAAAATGTAAAACTTAAATTAACACCAAGTAAGATGGAAAAAAGGTCATCATTCATAACTCTCTTATGCAAGTCATATTAGGATCAATATGATAAAATTAAGGGAATCTACACAATTAGCCTGAGCCTCCAGCAAGAAGCAGCTCTAATTCCAGAGAACAAAGACTATCACACTATATGAATATCAAGCACCCCCATTATACCCTGGAATTCACATTCTGGGCTCTGTCTAGATGGAAAATGAAATTTTAGGGGGTATTACTGGGATAAAATTATTATTGTATTAAAAGAGCAGCCAATATCAAAGGCTATCAAAATTCCTACCCGAAGCTTACCTTCAGTACATCAGAACTCAGGTCTTATTGGCAACAAATATTAAACTCTACCATATAAAGGTGAAAAAGGAAGGGTGAAAAATAACATTAATATCAAAATGTTTTCCAAGAATTCAACTAAATGCTTGCACAAACATCATTTTTTATTGAGTGCCTCCTTGTGCCAAGCATTATTTCATGTGTGGGGCAGAAATAGAGGAGAATATGAAGTTCAGTACAGGAGATGTAGAATTCTAAAATATTAAAAAGACATTATAGGTACAGTTTGTTCTATGAGAACATAGACATAAAGGATAAGAGAAAGCTTCCAGTGGATGAAGCATATTCTAAGTGAGAACTAGAGGATGGATAAAAGTTAGCCAGAAGAACATTCCCAAAGAAAGTAAAACATGAGAAGCTTAGTATGTTTATTTTAGAAGCCAAGTTGTAGAATTTAAACTAGAGAGCTTGAGGACCACTGTTAATTTTTACTTGCCATTTTGACAATGTATCACATGAACATCCTTTTCTCTGGTAAAGAATTATCAAAAGGCAGGTAGACAGGTATTAATTATCAAAAACCCTGGAGAACGAGGGCCTTATGGAGGAGTCAAGTTCAGTCCCTTAGAATAAAGTGTTCCAGTGACATAGTCCTGGCTGTATCTTTCTTTTGTTCTGTCCATTTGCTGGGCATTGATTGTGTGAACAATAACAAATTAGAAAATGCTATACAGGACAAACATTCACAGTAGCAATAAAAATTATATTTACCTTTAGTACCTATTAGGAATAAATCTAATAAAATTTGTTTGAGATGTTCAAAGAAAAAATTATAAGATATTTAAGATATAATATATAAAAGATATATAAGTGAGGAGATCATCAGATTCAAATTTATATAGAAAACAAAACATTTACCATGTTAATATTGACCAATTCTTCCCTGACCGGTGTGGCTCAGTGGATTGAGTGTCAGCCTATGAACCAAAGGGTTGCAGATTCAATTCCTAGTCAGAGCACATGCCTGGGTTTTGGGACAGGTTCCCCATTAGGGGTGTGTAAGAGGCAACTACACTTTGATGTTTCTCTCCCTCTCTTTCTCTCCTGCTTCCCTTCACTCTAAAAATAAATAGATGAATTAAAAAATAGATATTGGCCAATTCTCTGTTCGACATACTAGTGCTTTTCATATTTATTGTAACTTGCTGTATTTTTTTAACTTTTCAAAACAAAAACAAAGCAGTAAAAGGAGTTTCATATTTTTTTCAGAGAAAAATATATTTTATACATGAATCAATGACATAAATTTCCTACTAGTGCCTTTTATATGTTTGATACAGATATTTTATTCCTTGAACCAAGGCAGAAGTATTTCATATAGTGTGCCTGCCTAAAAATATTTGCTGTGTGAAACTGGGAAATGAAGTCTACTTAAAAGTACATGGAGAAAATTGTACAGCACATAAAGAAAATCATAAATATAAACTACCAAAATGACTTCCTGCTTCTTTTTTAATACAAATTATGATGTCTATATATATAAGTTTTTTCACTCATGCAGAAAGTAATCAAATAAGTTAGCATGAGTGAAAAGTGTTTCTGGAGCATAGTGAAGTGCTTTAAAGAAAAATGAATTTTTCAAATTTTTTCAATGCATTTTATTTAACACCTGTTTTATACATAAGTATTGCATTCATTTCTGCTAAGACTATAATACATAATCTTATATTTTCTGTCTGGAAGTTGTATTAACACTTTTCAGTGTACTCATAAAACAGGATACTTTTTTTCCATGAGAACTAGTAAAGGATTTTTTCTCACCCTATTTCCAAATATGATTAGATATTTGAAACATCTGGATGATTTAAATTATTTTCAATGAGCTCAAAATACAAATTTATCATACTGCTTTCTTAAGTCAAGAAGAGAGAAAATTGCATATTAGTTTTATTTTCTTGCCAAGACTAGAATAAACTAAAATGTGAATAACATTTTTTTATCAAAGAACGTGTCTTTTGGTGTGAAATACCAACAAGTATGGGAACTTTGAATTTAGTTATTATCCTCATAAAAGCTGGGAGCTTGGGAAATCATTGGTGATTAAATACAGACTCCAGACATCTTTATGCCAATGAGTTGCAAACACTGAATAGATATTTTCCTGACTAAATATGTACCGCTATTATTTAAGCTCCCAAATTCCACCCATGATTAAAGTTCAGTTTAAAGTCTGTTGTCTCTAAATGTTTTCCCAATTGATTAAAATTAGATATGATGGTTGCTTGATAGGTGATTTGGGGATTTGTGTAACCCACACTACAAATCACACTGCTAGATTTGAGGAGGAACATTCAGATCATCTAGGTCAAGTTTCTTCCCAATGAATAAATGATTTCCTTACATCAATGCTGGCAAGTAGGCCAGCTTCTGCTGAAACACTGCTAAGTACTTAGAAACTTCAGCAGACCCTCCACATGGCCTACCTAATATCCAATACCAGTACTCCCCTTTCTTCCTTATTCCCCCAACCAGAAATCAAAGTGTCATAAACATGAGTCCAGGCATAGATAAGGAGAGGCTCCACTTAGAAGAAAGACTATTGCAATAGGGAGAATGCTCCAATCTCAGAAATATACATGTATCTAAAAAAAAAAAAAAAAAAAAAAAAAAAGGCTTTTACATTTACAAGGAGGGGTAAGCAATAAATAAGGAAGTTGGCAAAAGGGGGGAGAGTAAGCAGAGGGTATATTTTGTGAGGTTTTACAGGGAATGTGCCTTGGATGGTCAGCTACTTCCCAGCCTAAGCTCATAGGGCCTGTTCTACATTTTAGTGCTTGCTTAGACTTGGAGGCAAGCTGATGCCCCGGGGCCCCCTGTAGAAGAGACACCCCTGACTAAAGTGTGGTAAGACATAGGAGAGGTTTAAAAATGGGAAATTGTAACAACTTGGGGAGAAGCAATGACGTGCATCTGGAGGGTGGTCATGTAATGTCTTGGCTAAAGATTTCCCAAGTAAAAGGAACCCACTTGGCTGGCAAACATCTTTTACAAACATGATTCCTGGAAGTAGAGCAGCAATCTGAGGAATCTGAGGAAGAAAACCACAATAAAGAATGAAATTAAAAGGAGCCAGATCATTGCAGCATCATTGAGTCAGTGACAGCGAGTTAGCGTAAATGTCTGAACTGACTCAGGCTTCTTTTTTTGCAAAGAAATAAAATTCTATTAGGTTAGGTAACGATAATCAGATTTATGTTACTTGTAGTCAAACACAATATTAAGCTGTAGTGAATAACATGTTTAACAATCAATTTAAAAAATTTTCCCCAAACCATTAATTTTTTCAAGATTCCTAAAATCTCCATTATACTAATCTTAAAAAGTTTTCATGTGTACACATCTACAGTTCTGTGAATTTTCAATGATTTTTTATAATAATTTTCAAAAATTAAAAATTCCTGCTATTTCATTTTCCTAATTCCTATGTACTTACATGCATTTCTTTTTCTTCTTTACATTTTGCCTTTCACTCTAAATATTAGCACTTTGTATCTTTTAATTAAATATTTCTTTAATAAAGATTATATGTATATCTTTATAATAAGGAGCCAAATGTTAATGTTAGCCTATTGTTTTTTAATTCTTTCAGTACCTTTTACTTTGTAGATACTTCATAAATATTTTTGAGTAATTTCATGAAATTTCTAACGCTGACAAATTATAAACATTTAGAGAAATTGAAAAGCTCTCATTGAGTTTTAATGTGTTTCAAAACATCACCATTGTGCTAATAGATACATGACAAGAATTAAAACTGTGGATATCTTTCTGAAAGTCTTTTACAAATTTAACTGAATTACTTCAATTACATTAGAGAATTATAATATTGAAAGAAATCCTGTGGTGAAAGCTTTACAAATATAATGTTTTCCTTTATTCACCCATAATTTATCTGCTGGGTTTTTGTATTGCTCTAGGCAGAATTTGGAAGCTACTAGTACTTGCTACAGTAAGATATATAAGCTTAAACCGGGATGTCAGCAAATAATATAAATAGTTGTCAGGGAGACGAAAGAGAAGCAGAGAGGAGCGCTAAAAAAAAAAATCCAAAATCCTTCCAATCATAAGTTCTAGTAAACAAGGTTATTTTAGCTGGAAGCAGTTTGATTGTACTGACCAGCTTTCCCCAAGTTCAATCTTGGTGCCCCTTTATGATCAATATAATGCTCACACTTTATGTAAATCTGCATCTCTTCTGGTTCATTGTCATCCACCTTATATCTATGAAGACTTGAAATCTGAAGTACTCACATCCCCTTTTATCAGATCTTTTCTCAATGCATTTAGGGGTAATTAGAATTCTGGCAAACAGAAAATCTGACCAAGGCTTGCCACTGCCTGGGACAGAATCCTCTAGGATCCCCATGGTGCTATAAAAGGACAATGAGGAAGCAAAGACCAGATGGTATATTCTATCACTATCACAGTTAAACAAGTACCCTTAGGGAAGACAAACATCAAAATAAGTTTTAAAGGTGGTTGTAAGTAAACTTATTTATTGCATTTTCAATATGGAAAAGGATTAATCTAAAGAAGGGAAACAGAATTTTAGCATATATCAAACATTTTATCTTTCAAGTACATTGAATGATTACAAAGGGTTAATACTGTCAATTATAGGTATTTGAAATGCATAAGAAAAATGATTTATAATCAGAAATTCAATTATTAATAAGTAAATGGATGCTTCCAAACTTCATGTCTCCAAAAAACAATATTTATTATATTTTAATTATTTTAAAATATTTTCTTGGCAATTAACTTTGCATAATTCATTTTGTTCAGCAAAACTTCTTACCATGGAATGCAAAATTAAGTTTCATGTTGGATAATATAAGGAATATAATACATTCTAAGCTAATAAAATCTCAAATTGTGTAATACTGAGTTCTCTATTAACATATTATACTGCTCTTTATGTAACGACACAAACAAAAATATTAGCGATAAAATTTTAAAAACTTAAAAACTATCACCAGAGCCTTTAAATAAAACTACCATATATCAGAAAATGCCTGATGTTACTCGAAAGACATTCAATTCTGATCACTTTCCTGGTATTTATAAATAATTTCCATCTGAAAAAACAATTTTTCTTACAAGGCTTTTATAAAGAAAGTGTTATATTTTCTATTTTTTGTTTTTGTAAAGAATAGTCAACTATTATATTGATCAAGTTACAGTACAATCTGTCCTTCATTTTAGCCAGGATTTGTGACCATAAAGAGTCTCACAAATCAATTTTATATATTGAGTTCAGGGAGGAATAAGAAAAAGAGAAAGAACTAGATGGCAACTAAAACAAAACAAAACAAAACCGTCGTAGTACAATAACTGAACTGTATGTTTAACAGTGAACAAGTGATAATTATTCTGCCAGATTTCTAATGTTTCTGTTGATCAACTGGTAATTACTTAAGGAGAGGAAACATTATTGCACATTTCGATGTAGTCGTTATCTCTTCTATCTTTCTCAGGTTTTATAACTTTGAAAAAATCTATAAAAATCTGTTATTCGTCTTAAATAATTACATCAGGGGACTGGAGCATTTTAGCACTGCTTTCTTTGAAAGCAGAGAGCACCGCAGGCTCAGTGGGTTATGGTGACTAATCCTGGCAGCTGCAGTTCCCGGGCTGCTGCCCTCTGCTAAGGACTCCGCACACTGTCATCCTCATCCTCGTGGGCTGTCAGCGAGGTGGCTGACCCCAGCTTCCTTCTGCTCCGCCACAGCCCTTAACCCCGTTAACACCGAATGACTGATGAGCTGTAAAATAGCAACTGGTCTTTGAGCAAGCCAGGATTCCTTGCCGTGAATACTGAAAGAAATGAAAGCTTCTTCCCTGAACTTGTCAAGATTTTAAAAGCAAAACTTTTTTGTCTTTTACTCTCTAGCTCTAAGTGACTGTTTTTTTACTAATCAATGTAAGAATCACACGTCAAACCAGAGGCACAAAGGCCACTTCTTGCTTTCTACAGTAACCCCAGGGTGCTGCTATATGTTTTCATCCATTTATTCCAAACTGTTCCAGCCACTATGATTAATGATTAGGCTTTCAATACTTCCGTCTCGCAGCTGTAGTGTGGCACCGAGGCCTTGTGAGAGAGAACTAACGGAATGAAGCGAACACAGTGTTAGAGCTGGGGGCAGGCTGACAGTCTAAAGCTTGCACAGCTGAATCAGCACTGCTTAACGACCATAGCCATGTTTCTTCTAATAACAAAACTAGTTCCTAAAACAATGTGCAAGGACAGTAACATTGTAAGTTAAAGAAGAAAATCACGAGTTCAGGAAAAGAGAAAATAAAACAGAAAATCTAAGGAAAGAAAAATGAGACCTGTTTCAATGCTAGCATATTGATTTCTAGAGTTCTCATCCAAACTGCATTCCCAATAAACACTTCTGCTTAAGAATTATAAAGCTCCATGTGACTTAAAAGATTTTCAGAGATACTGAATATGAACAAATAAGAGCTGACTTTAGCTTTCAATAAACTCGGACTTAGCAAACATTCTGAAATTAATTTCTAGTATGAATGAAATAAATACCTTCTCTTTTGAAGCCATGCTTCCACATTATCCTGTTTCCTACAGAGAAAGAATAAATGCTGAAACAACACATAACGCCCAGTTATAAAACTTTATAGTCCCATCACTGCTCCATAAAACTGAATTGACCAAAAATTCTTTTCATATTTTCTTTTGTTTCATATATTAAGGTTTTTGAAACCTTCCAACAGTCATGTTATATCTTGTTGCTTATATTTTAAGAATAAATATTATAGTATTCTTTGAATTGAAATTCAAATTCAAAACTCTTCAAGCATCTTTTTTTAAATTTTTTTATTGTAATGAATACTTTTATTTATTTATTTGCTTGTTTATTTATTTATTTATTTTTAGAGAGAGGGGAAAGGAGGAAGAGAGGGAGAGAAATGTCACTGTGCGGTTACCTCTCACGCGCTCTCAGCTGGGGACCCGACGTGCAACCTAGTCATGTGCCCTGACTGGGAATCGAACCAGCGACACTTGGTTCACAGGCCAACGCTCAATCCACTGAGCCACAGCACCAAGGGGTCAGGCATCTTAATATTAAAATTTCTTTCACTTTCTTCCAACACACATAATTTTGGTAACCAATGTTCAGAAGATACACAAGATGGCAGGACTTGAGATTTTTTGACTATTTGATGGTGCAAGAGCGATATGCATTCTTTAGAAACTGTATTTCAAGTTTTGAATTTTGATCTTTTCCCCAGACTAGTAATATTCAATACAATACTCTCTCACGATGCCGGACAGCCAGCAGGAAGCTTCAGTTCCCAGTCAGCTATGAGATTTCAAACACTCTACATCTACAGTGGACTATGTCTGACTCTTCTTTGATATTGTGTACTGAGCACATTTAAAGTTGGATAGACTAAGCTGTTAGCAATTTAGGTATATTAAATGCATTTTCTACTTATATTTTTAACTTACAGTGGGTTTATTAGGATATAACACGACCATATTGAGGAACATCTATGCACATAATAGATTATATTATTGTATATAACAATCATTTTTTCTGAGACATAAATTCACATTATAACTATCATGATAGTTCAACATTTTGATACAGCAAAAGCAGTATTTGTGAGAATTTAGAACAAACATTATTAGTTACTCAATAACTTTTAGTCAATAGTCTTGAGGTGTAGTGGCCAAATAAATAAATAAATAAATAAATAAATAAATAAATAAATAAATAAATTGTAAGAACTTCAGGCATTAGAAAGTGTTGTTTTAAATCACTACTATTATATTTCCTAAAAATATGCTTTGTTAAAACAGAAACAGTCTCATTTTTGCACTCTACAGTGAAAAAAGGTCTTTCCTGGTGAAAGCATAGCTTCAAATGTTTTTGCCTGCACCTTTAGAATTGTGATTGTTGTCTTCAACTTCTCAGCACAGTGGAAACAGCAACATGAAACTGACTGATTTATGAATTGACCCCTTTAAAGTTAGTGCAGGTATTTACACTGTTAAACAAATGCTATTGAAAAATTTAAAATGACTAACAAAAAATAATTGAACATTGAGGTAGATGTGCCTTCTCTGAGTGCCCCATGTCTGGGCGCCAGATATGGCAGAGGCGCCTCACACACCCTAGGCTCAGTTGGAAGTTGTCCTGTCCAGCACAGTCTTCGTGACCACAGTGGAACAACCTTTTACCCAGGACACTTTACTATGTCTGGTAAACAAACTTTTACCCAGGACATTTTATTATGTCTGGGGGAAGGAAGGTGGCTGCCTCTCTAGTGAGAACAGCTATTAGACCTTCTTCCCTCATACCTTTTATTGAGGAGGATACACATGAGAGATATAAGGTCAAGATTCATGAATCATCAATAGTTTGGAGGCGTTAGGATTACAGTTGACAGTCACAGATTACATGTACTAGTACAGAGGGTACAGTGACTAGTCTGTGTCAGGGTCTATCAAACATCTTGAAGCCACACTGGCAGTAGGTGCAAGGTTTCATACATTCCTTGTTAGAGATTGTTTATGCTATATTAAAAGATAAGCAGAACTTCCAGCCAAGATGGAGGCATAGACAGACACACTGCATCTCGCTCCACAACTAAGAAGGAATACAACTACCTCAAAACTAGAAACAACCAGAAGTTTCAGAAAATCAAACTGCATGGAAGTCCAGCAAACAAAGATATAAAGAAGAAATACTCATCCAGACAGGTAGGAGGGATGGAGCTGGGGAGGAAAGGATGCAGTGTGGTGGCAGCAGCATGCCAGCAGAAAGTGTAGTCATATGTTTTAAAAAGTTGGGAGGGACACCTGAGGAGCGTTCCCAGCTCCTCACTGGACCTCGAAGCTCAAGGCCTCAGCACCAGGAAAAATCAAGCCTCATTGTTTCTGACTGTGCAGACCACTGGGGGTTAGGCGGAGGCAGGAACTGCCAGTCTCTCAGCAGGGTCCACTTGTTTAAAGGGCCCGCATGGTCCTAGAATGTCCACAGACCCACTCACTCTGGGAATGACAGCCAGGGCAGAAGCTAGAGGGGTGCCAGTCTGCTGTGGAGGTGGGAGAGGTGCCTGGAAAAGGGGCGAGTGCTGGGCAGGTGGCATTGTTCCTTCTCGGACCCCTCCCCCATACAGCGCCACAAAATGGTGAAACAGGTCGCCCTATACTGACGAATCCCTAAGGCTCCACCCCTTACAATGTAACAGGAGCGACAGGTCTACCTGGGACACAGAGGCAAACACAGGAGCCTGTCAGAATGAGGAGACAGAGAAGTATGGCCCAAAAGAGGGAACAGATTAAGGTTCCAGTGAGGAGAATCAGGCGAGGAGATAGCCAATCTAACACATGAGGAGAAAGACAACCTAAGAGATGCAGAATTCAAAACATTGGTGATAAAGATGCTCACAGGCTTGACAGATATGCTTGAATATAGCAGACACATAAGGAAGATGTAAAGACTATGCTAAGTGAAATGAAGGAAAATCCACACAAAACTAATGGTGAAGGGAAGGAAACAGAGGCTCAAATCAATGATTTGGTACATAAGGAAGAAAAAAAGTCAGCCAGTTCAGAATGAGGAAGTAAGAATTGAAAAAAATGAGGAAAACTTCCCAAATTTTGTAAAGGAGATGGACATACAGGTCCAGGAAGCACGGGGGGTCCCAGGTGAACTGGAACCAGAGGGGACCTCACCAGGATGAATCATGACCGAGATGCCAAAGGTGAAAGATAAAGACAGAGCCTTGGGGGCAGCAAGAGAGAGGCAAAGAGTTGCCTACAGGTGGCTGCCTATAGGACTATCAGCTGATTTCTCAGAGGACACTTTACAGGCAGGAAGGAACTGGTAAGCAGTATTCAATGTGATGAAAGGCAACCTGCAACCAGGATTACTCTATCCAGCAACGCTATATTTGGAATGGAAGGGCACATGAAGTGCTTCCCAGACAAGGTGAAGCTAAAGGAGTTCATCATCACCAAGCCATTATTATATGAAATGTCAAAGTGACTTACTTAAGAAAAAGAAGATCAACACTATGAACACTAAAATGACAACAAACTCACAACAATCAACAACTGAATCTAAAAAGTAAAAATAAAATCCAACTAAGAAAACCAGAATAGGAACAGAATCATAGGTATGGGGATCATTTGGAGGATTATCAGCTAGGAGGGGGAAGAGGGAGAAATAGGAATATGGGGCAGGGATTAAGAACCATAATTGGTTGGTATAAAATAGACAGGGGGAAGTTAAGGGTAATATAGAAAAGGGTAAAGCCAAAGAACTTATATGCACGACCCATGGACATGAATTAAGGGGAATGAGATTGCTGGAGGGAAGGTGGGTACTGGGCAGAGGGGAGCAAAGAGGAAAAAATTGGAACTATTATAACAACATAATCAATAAAATATACTTTGAAATAAAAAGATAAGCAGAGCAAGTTCTTAATCATAATAAGCATTCTTTAAATCGAATTCCCATGGAAACCCTCTGAATAGCTTTCGGTCATGTTCCACACAGCCCTATGTTGAGACTAAAGACAAGCACAACCGGAATGCCAACAGCAATCATGCTCAGGCGGGGCTACAATTCCCTAAACCATGAGGGGTGGTTCCCTACAGAACATGCTAGGTTATTCCATTCTTTTCAATATGTGTGTTTTCTTTACATGGATATAGCCTACTGCCATAGGAATAGGGGTGCCTGAAGATACATACACAGCCTTAAAAGCTGCATTAAAAGGTATTAAGTTTTCCATGTTTATTTCAACAGATGAAACATCAGAATAAAATTTTAGAAATGTTGGTACAAATTTTTTATTTGCTTGTTATTTTCCCTTTACTTTTTGTATTCTCTGGTAACTTTCTCAGAGGACAATGCTCTACCAAAAGGCACAGATAGCAGGTGCACTTGGATGATCCAGGGGAATGTAGCTGCTACAGCAACCATTCTCTTCAGTGGTTATGTGGCATCATGGTAAGAGAGCAACACATTGGCTGGCTTTTTCTCTCTCCCATCATCCCATCAGTGCTACATGTATGCTAGGAACTACCTCTTCCAAAGCAAAGCGAGGCTCTCACAGACAAAAACAAAAAAGTCACATAAGAATGATAACAATAGAAATATATTCTTTTCCTTTCTTTTTTACCATTTTCTTTACTTCAATATCCTTATTTGAAAACAAAATGAACCTTATATGTTATTTATTCTAAGGATTCATTTTTCCATAAGTATATATCAAAGATTAATTTATTGCTATAAAATTAATCAAGGTTTAGAACTTATACCTGTCAATTCTTCAGATAGATGATCCATTCATATATTAATTCATTCATTCATTCATTCTTCCATCCATCCAACAATATTTCTTGATAACATGTTGATTCATAGGAATTTTTTTTATGTGCTGAGAATATAGCATAGAGAAACAGAAACAGTGCCTACCCCAAAGAATTCTCACCTACAGGAAGAAGACAGAAAATATATAAGTTGAGAAGAAAAGATGATAATTTTATAACTATTCTGAATGAAAATAAAACATGATGCTGTAATACAATGTCTAAGAAAGTATCACTTGAGTTGTGACATGAATGATCAGTAAAGTAAAAGCACTCTATGCAGAAGGTAACGGTTTGAGATTGAAACAAAATTGTAATGCTCCAGAACTGAAGAAAATTTAAAACAATGTTGTTTTTCTTCTTTCTTATGAAGTATCAAAATTTAAAATTCTGCAGAGGGCAAAAGACTTTGTAGTCTCAGAGCCCTTGAGGGAAAATGATCCTAGCTTTCTTGTTTGAGGATAGGAAATTATTTTAACTTTAGAAATTGATACTCTCAAGGCTTTTGAAAATCACCACTTTCACATCAGCCATTACTTGGGAAGGGAATTCTGGCTTTGTCTCTAGCTAAGTGACCTGAATCCAAGCTCAAAAGCCACATAATCAGTATTTAAATGGTATTACATGCATAAGGACACGAGAATCTCAGAATAAATGTATGAGATAAAGATAACACTACTTCAGAATTGTCATGAAATTTTGGGAGTCGTTCTTAAATATTTGAATTTAGGAGTATCAAGTCCAGAAATACAAAGCTTCTAAAAACCCACTCTTAATATCTTCATTTTTTTTATTCTCTCCATTTCTGTTGCGTAACATTAATTTTCCTTCAAAATTCCTCACCTCCATCTTTTTAAAGAAATGCAACTACTATTGCCTGATTTTTCTTCACCTTGTATTTGTTCCTATTTTTTAATGCCTTTCCATCCATCTCTTCCTGATTAAATCCCACTTGTCTTTCAAAGGCCACCTTATAATTTCTCCCTACCTTTATGATCCTCCTAAGATCCAGGCCACAAGGAATGATGTTATGTGTCTCTTTCACACACTACATGCTGGGTATCAGGTTCCTGTCCACAGGAGATTGCTTTAGGGGCAGAGAATTTGATTTTTCTACCTGTGCATATCACAAAACTCCAAGCAAAATTGCTTGCCCAAAACAAATACTTGTGGGCAGAGCAGAGACAGCATTTCTCTATTCCATGCTCCCCATACAAAGAAATGAGAATGTGCCTGACCTAAGAGAGAAAGGCATGGAGGAACATGGCGGCCTCTCTCTCCTTCCCAAGGAGAAGGGACATAGCACACTGGTTAATTAGGAGGAAGGACCTGAGCCTATAAATCCTTGCCCTTATATTTCTTTCCAGCAGTTTTGACCCAAGCTGCATGGCTTTCTGAAAGCAGGCTCTGCCTCTGTCAAGGGGAGATGCCTGTGTTTCTGAGTGTATGGATTTTATTCTGAAGGAAAACTACTAGGAAGCCTGGTTGCAGCTACATATTGGAAATACATTTTCTGTTTATTAATAATAAAACTATGGTGTTTTGATCTCCATCTCTCTGATTTATTTTTATATTGAAAAAAATAAAACCAACTCAATAAGTGTTTGATGAATGAAGGAAAGAAGAAAGAATGCACACCAGGTAGAGTTTTATAACCTGCCCACCCACCTCAGCCTTCTATGTTGGGCTTAGTAAAAGTCATTAGTTTTAGAAGATCCCGAAAACAAACAATAGTGTAAATTAGTACCCTTTTAGTAGAATGATCTCACCTCAGAGCCAAGACGACAGAACAAGGTGTTTTTATTTTTCTAAAATAAAGACCCTTTCAAATTTAAGAATGCAGGTCTGAGTGCTAAATACCTTTCAACCAACATTTAATGATATGCTATATCAGGAAGAATGCTTTACAAGTTTCATGCATTACTAATCAGCCAAGTGCCCTAATTTATTTCAAAATAACTTTGTGTGCCTGAAGACTGATATTTTAAACAATAGCAACTTCTATTCTCAAGAAAATGAAATATCCCTATATATTCAATGATTAAATATGTCTTATGTAGGAGGTCAGTATCTAATATTTTTTTTCATAGAAATTAGAGCTGATGCATAACAAATACTACCCCAGACCCTCATGAGGTTCTTGGGAGAGCCCCTTCTGGATCCCACATTAACATATAAAGAAATGCTTAAACATCAGGCTCTGTAGCTTCAGTTTCACTGGAGAGGACACTCCAGCGTCATCGCAAGATGTCGATTCAACACGGGAGGAGACAGATACCGTGTCACTCCCGAGTCGGACTGCACAGCCATTCTCGGCAGTGCAGATAGACTCTTAAGAAGCTACACCATCGTCTCTCGAGACGGACGGCTGCCGACGAAACATCATCAATATCAAAGTGATTGAGGAAAACACACAGTAATTCTCACATCAGTACAGGTGTTAGGAACAGCTCCTCCAATAAAGGTTCCTGCATCCCTTCCATATCTAAGTAGTCCAGTTCTAAAATAAACACTATGAGTCACACCAAAAAAATAGAATCCTGAATCATCAGCCAAGCAAAACACAAGTGAAAATCATTTTGACTTTCAAAACTTTCCCTTTAATGCTTTTAAAGATTTATTGTTTTCTCAGTAGTGCTTCTTTTTCTAGAGTGGTCACGTCTTCCCCTGTAATAAGCACCAGGCAATTTCTGGCAAGCAGATTGTACCAACATCATCTTGTTAAGACTATAGCAATTACCTAACAATTTAACTGTCACTGAAAAAAAAAATTAAAAAATTAAAACTTCACTGCATACAGCACAAAACGTTCTTATTTCCTGCAGGACTTTAATTTAGATTTTAATTCATGTAGAACTTTTCCATTTTTCTCTCTGTGAATTTGACATTTCGATTTGAATTCACTGGACGGGAATTGAAGCTTGAATTGCTATGGTCGGGTGCAATTACGGCGTTCAGCAGCGCACCAGGCACACCTATTAACGATTTCCAACAACATCTCAGATGGAAACCCCACATCACTGAGGTTATTTCATTGAAGCCAGGCTTCCTTCAGCTGTGATCTCACTCTCTGATCACATTTTCACAACTTATAAAAAAGATAGCACTTATTAGATGGAAGAAGCACCAAGCTTTCTGAGTCTAAAAAATACTACACTCAGAGAGGCAATTTATAATTGTTAGCTGCTTGCCGTTGCATGAATACCGGCCTGTACTAACATATTACGTCTTGGTGGGTCTGCCATGAATTTCCACACCACCACGTGCTTGTGCACAAATCGCGACCTATACAGGGTCTGTTAGCACCGGTGCCCTGGTGGAGTCTTGGCCTTAGAGGAAAGGGAAAAAAGTGGATTTAAAATGTATATTTAAAATAATTTTTCAAAGGAAGAGAGTTCAAAATTAAGAATATCTACCCAACTCACCCATCTCTACTTTACTCTGGACGATCTAGGTTTAGCTCTGCCCCTGACCCCTTCACGTGGGAGCACTGTGGACAACGGGAGTGCGCTCTGACCTAGCTCACCCACGCGTCTCCACCTTCCTCCAAAATGGACAGCCCCGATTTGGTATGTTTTGGTGCTATTTTATCTTCCAAAGTCTACATGGCAAATGTAGTTCTTCTAGTCTGCTAGTAATACCAGCATCCTTTTTTTTTTTTCTTTTCTAAACAATGATCTACTTTTTCACTCACTACCTACAGAGTGAATTATGCATATCTTTAAGATATAAAAAATAAATTAATACTCTGTTAATCTATCAGGCTTGTCTAAAAATAATACTATAATATTCAGGCAGGTACTCATGTCAATAACACAAGATAGATGATATAGAAGACTAAAACAGTAAACAAATGTGTTTTATTTGGGGGAGATTGGGGAGGATCCATTTTCATTCTTCTGGTGTTCCCATCTGTATGGGAGGGGACTCCAATGGTATAACATTTCTAGCCTTTTATTTCCTCACTCACTTCTCTCAAGGTGTAAACAATAACATAAAATTATTAGTGATTTTACAATGAAAAACTGGGAGTCTAGCTACTTCCCCTTCATTGGAGCTAGGTGTTTGCAGGAAACACACATCCTGCTTTGCTTCTCTGTGCTCTGACGCTGTGCATGAAGCCTGGCCCTAAAGCCAGGGTTGCCTGTGGCTATCTAACTTTCTGGTTCTGTATTAGACATCCGCCTTCCTGCAGATACAAGCCACCGTCTGCAACATCAATATTATCAATAATACTGCTTTACTCTCTTGTCTTATATCTCAGACATTCAGAACTCAGTAGGGAATTAATAGTTCTTTTTTCTTAGACTCCCCAAACCCTAGTATGCTTAAAGAAATTATATTTTACTTCATTTCCACATACTTAGAGAGATAATGCAAACATTATTACCATATATGTGGAACAGTGAAGAAACTTGGCAAATACCCATTCTTTTCTTATTTTTTTCTGATCTGCCTGCCTATCATACAAGTGTTTCATCAAAACAAGAAAATATTGAAATAATCTGCCCAAATATATAATAGATATTAGTATTTATAAGAGTAATTTTATTAATTTCAGAGCAGTAAGTTAATATGAGATATAGATAACATACTAGTCAGATGATAATTAATAACTAACACTTTGGGGCACCATATGATAATAATTTTACTAAAACATACAGTCTTATTTAAACTTTAAAACAATCCAATGAGAGGCACTATTATTTTTTTTTTTTTTTTTTTTTAGAATAAAATTTTTATATTTATAATTAGCCAGCTGGACTCAGTTTAGATGATCCCAATTTTGATGGCAACGTCCAAAGCATCATAGTCTGGAGCCAGTCGAACATATGCCTTCTTCTCTCCATCAGGCCTAATCAGGGTGTTGACCTTGGCCACATCAATGTCATAGAGCTTCTTCACAGCCTGTTTGATATGGTGCTTGTTGGCCTTGACATCCACAATGAACACGAGTGTATTGTTGTCTTCTATCTTCTTCATGGCTGACTCAGTAGTCAGGGGGAACTTGATGATAGCATAGTGGTCAAGCTTGTTTCTCCTCGGAGCACTCTTGCGAGGATATTTAGGCTGCCTTCGGAGCCGCAGTGTCTTAGGCCTCCGGGAGGTAGGTGACGTGCGGATCTTCTTTTTTTTGTGGCTGTGGACGCCTTTTAGCACTGCTTTCTTTGCCTTCAAAGCCTTTGCCTTGGCTTCAGCTTTGGGAGGGGCAGGAACTTCCTTCTTCGCTTTGGGCGCCATCTTCGTGGAAAGGAGAGGCACTATTATTAACTCTACTTTAAAAGTGCTAAAATTCAGCCTTAGAAAAAATGTTTGAGAACACATTGTTTCATGACTGAAAGTTGGGTCTCTTTAACCTCAAGGTCCCTGTGCTCTAAAATCATACTATATTGTCTCCAAATCATATTTTCCAGAATGTTCTTGGTAAATTAGAGAATCACCTGGAAAATAAATTCAGCTTAACTCTACTTACATTTGCTGCTCAAATCTCAACAAGACGCAAAGACATGCACATTAATCAAGGCTACAGCAATGCAAAATTCATAATTTTTTAAAGAACCCATTGTCTTTAAAAAAAAATTTACCTCAGAGGAAAATATAAAATGAGATTCTCCAGGTTTCAAGGAATAAGATACTGAGAGATTGTTTCAGTAATTGGAGGTATATCCTAAGGATACATAGGAAAGTCAGAACTAATGGAAATAGTCCAACTGCCATGCAGTCAAACCTCACGGAGAACTGGGATGCTGTTCAGGGCATGACAGCAGCTTTGGCAGCACCTCAATTAATTTAAACACCCTATGCCCTGCCATAATTGTGACTCACAGCTCCATTTCTGCCTCTCTCTCCACGTGTTTCTTTTTTTGCTATTCTGCTCCTGGCTGCCTTTACTCTTCTTTATGACTTCTACTTTTTCAATTTGTTGGCCAGTACTCAATCAACTGAACCACACCAGCCTGGGCTATGACTTCTACTTTTTCTAGATATAAGTTGCCTCCTGGCTTTTGTTACAGATGAGCCCAATGTACATCATTGGCTTTCTGATGTGTTCAGAGTTAAGATGCCACAGGTGGATGGATTATTGTTTTCTCACTTTTGACTTCAAATGGGATACAGCAAGCAGTTTCCTTTTGGAAGCAAACTTTCTTTTGTTCATCCTGAAACCCATCCTTTGATGTCCCATTATTTTTTATTCTAATTACTTCAAAGAAAGACAATGTCTTTGATGATATCTTTACTTAGTTTAGATGCATATAAATTTGGCAAAAGGCACAGTATGTGGCCATATTATTTACTGTTTTTCTACTTCAGTATCAGTCTATCAGTTTTGCATTTTGTTTTGTTTTAATCATCATCAATGATGTTGCCAGTTGACTAGTGTAGCATTTATTAGTATCAATATCTAGCACAGTGATGCAGTTGTAAATATTTTTTTTTTATTCAAAGAGGGTGCCACTTATCTTTTTTATTGAATTTATTGGGGTAACATTGGTTAATAAAATTAAATAGGTTTCAGGTGCACAATTCTACAACACATCATCTGTATATTGTATGTGTGTTCACCACCCCAAGTCCAGTCTCCGTCCATCCCCCTTTGTCCCCACTATACCCTCTTCTACCTCCCACCACTCTTTCCCTCTGGTAATCACCATACTGTAAATACATGTTTTTATCATTATTGCCTCATAAAATTGGGAGATGCAAGTTGAGTCATCTTAGGAGAAATGGTGGTTTCTTTTCTTCAGAGATATAATATTACCCTCTATCACTTTGTCCAGCGATAGCGCCACCTTCCTGTCCACAGAGCTGAATCTCAAACACACTCTCTCTCGCCCCTGCCCACAGAGAGAGGCCCAGGAATAAATTCATGATCCAGACAAATCAATCACAGCTCTTTCTCAGATTGTATGACACCAAGGTAAGCAGTTCCTCTTGAGAAAAATTCTTCCATGATATGACCCCAAAGCTGTTCAGTAAGTACTGTTTTACAGCAGGGGAAACATTTGTCTACCAGAGAAAAAACAAAACCAAAGAGAGTAGAAGGAAGAGAAAACATTTCTGGCTGTGGGCAAGCCACGGCTCTTCTTAAACCCCAACAAGTCTCCAGATCTGAAGTTGTTCTTTTATTTTGTGATCTATGTGAGTACGCTGCCAATAAATCTTTTTTACTGCTTCAACTAATTTGAGTTAGGTTTCTCTCACTTGCATTGACAAAGTCATAACATAGCATTGCTCTTAGACTATCACACCTTTTGTTCTCCAATACAGAACACCCTGATTGTTACTCTCAAACTCTATCCTATATAAAGCATCTTTGTTTAACAGACATCTCATCCAAGGCTACTTGAACATGCCTTACCATATATAATACAAATTCATCCTTTTCCCCTCCAACTGTTTTGTCTACGTAACTTCTGTGTCTATCACTGATATTTTTTTCTTAAATTTGAAAAGCTTAACAATCTTATGAAAGTCTTTCTGTTTATCCGTTCACTTCAGTCTTACGCGTTCTCATTACTCCTTAAATTTCTCACTTCTTGTCAATTTTATTTAGAATAATAATCCTGATTTTTATGCAAACGTGTGTCTTATTTCAATTCCCATTTCTTATACTTAACATTTCCACAGTAATATTTTTTAAATGTCATTTTGAGCAGTACTTCTGAACTTCAAATGAAATTTTAAAACCTACAGGATAAATTTCAACTTTCAAAATTAAAATTTAAGGCTATTTTTTTGTGGCCTCTCCCTACTATTTCTACCTGATCTCTCATTATTTTCTTTCAGAAATCCCATCATTATCCATATAATGTTTCCTAGTTACATATTTATGTTTCTACCTCTGTACCATTCATTTTACTTAGAATGCCTTCCCTGTTTTCATCTTATTTTCTAAGCTTTGTCAAGCTTAAGCACTATTTTCTCTTTGGAGAATGTGTTTGCCCAGAGGCTAGGTAAACTAATCAAAAGGAAATGAAACTGAATGTGATGAGGGAGGAGAAAAACATCCAGATATATATGTAAGTCAATTTACTATGAGAAAGAGTAGCTATCACTTGCAGAGAAGGAAAACGCCGTGGGTGGCCCCAGTGAGTGATAAGAGACTGGGGAAATAATAACACAATTCCAAATGCAGATATCAATCACTGGGCAGTTCCTAAGTAATGTGAATTTTAAGTTTTATGAAAAAAAAACAATTAAAATTAACTTGTAGACTTGGTAGATTTTTTTTAAAAGGGTAATACACTATCAGAAGGGCAGATAGACCTACTAAGAGTTGCATGAAAAGTGGCATAGTTTTACAGTAACCTAATAAACTAAGACCCTAAGAGGTAAGGGTTACTGAAGAATGTCTGGAATTTTTTTTAAAGAGCAATGATTTACCAATGAGATTTTGCTGTGGGTTTAAAGAAAAGATTATAGTTAGTGTCAGTGTTAGAGTAAGGATTATGCTGAGGGGTAAAATCATGATTAGGGCCACCAGATGGGGAATAAGAAAATTCCTCAGAAGCAAGACTTGGTAGTGTGTTGAGAAAACCATTTGACTCAAAACAGAGTGTCTAACAAGTTCTATATTAGCTTTGCCGAAAATTAAAACTCTCAGAGAGGAGGAATTAACCAAAGGAGATTATTTATGACCTAACTATGACCAATATGGAGGATTGGATTGTAAAATGAATCACATGCAAAACTTGTAAAAGGATATTAAAATACAATGAAAATGTTAACCTAAAGAAAGCTGGTATGGCTATGTTAATAGGAAGGAAAATGTGCGTTAACATAAAAAGAACAATTAGGAGAAGAAATCATATTTACATAATAATAAAAATAGTACTTGACAGGAAAATATTATAATTTAAAACCAGCATATATCTAAGAATAAATCCCAGAATATCACTGAGATGATTAATGGGAAAAATTAAAAATTCTACTACCATAGTGAGAAATTTTTAAATATCTACATACCTCCTCTAGTAGTTGAAATACTAAATAGTCAATAAAAATATAAAAGATTAAAATTATCAATCAACAAATTTGGAATGATAATACATATTTAAAAATATGCATGCCAAAGGTTAAAAACTACAGAATATTATCGACTCAAATGATAAATTTATAAAAAATTTATCATGTACCAAGCAATAAAATGAGGTTCAAAAAATATCAAAAAATAAAATATACTCAAAAAACAAAAACAAAAACATGTAGAGTACATTTTAACAATATAGTACTTCATTTAAGTACAGGTGATTTTTAAAATAACAAGAAGAAACACATATGAAAAATTTCAAAAGCATTTCTAAATAACTCAAATGAAAAATAGAAATTAGAATAAATTTAAAATATTCAAGTGTGAAAATGTTGCATATTAAAATTTGTGAAACAAGCTAAAGATTTACAAGCATACTTCATAGCACAGCCTTTCTTCATATAAATATTCAATATCACAGTTGCAAATTTTTGCCCAAATTGAGTCAAAATTTCCTATTAAAATCTATATTTGAACAGTAGGAAAAATGTTGAATTTGTGCACTTCACAGAACTATAGAAGGCAATGTAACTTCAGTCTACATTGGATTATTTCCCAAGGATAGAATTTTGAGTTCCTGTTATTTTAAAATACTCTGTATAATTACTACATATTTCTACATAGTCCCAGGGTACTACAGTTTACATATGCCAGACAACTGGGCATAGTACCAACCTGTGTCCAGTTGAAATTACAGTAGTCGCCACCCCCCATTAGTCGTTTTGCTTTCCATGGTTTCAGTTACCTGCAGTCAACTGCCTCCAAAAATATTTAATAAAGCATTTCAGAAACAAACAATTCATGAACTTTAAATTGCTCTCAATTCTGAGTAGCATAATGAATTCTCGTGCCAGCCCCTACCATCCCACCCAGAATGTGAACCTTCCTTTGTCCAGGATACCTAGCTGGTATGTGCTACCACCTGTTAGTCACCGAGTAGCCATCTTGGCTATCAGATCAACGATCCCAGCATTGCAGTGCTTGTGTTTATGCAACCCTTATTTTACTTAGTAAGGCCACAAAACCATTAAAGTATGCTGCTATAACTGTTCTATTTTATTATTGTTGTTGTTGATCATTTCCTGTGTTTAATTTATAAATTAAACTTCACCATAGGTATGTATATTAAGGAAAAAACATAGGGTTTGGTATTATCCATAGTTTCATGCATCCACTGGGGGTGTTGGAATGACCGATGGATAAGGGGGGGATCCCTGTAGTACCTTTAACATACTATTTCATTGATTATTTATATAGCAGAACGTATTCCTTTTAGTTACATATTACAGGTGTGATTTGCATATGATAATGCATCATTAGTGAAAATAATTAAATAAATGATTTATGTGCTTTCTATTATTAATAAAACAAACAAACAAAAGAACTTTCACTGACTGGTGTGGCTCAATTCATTGGTCATTTTCCTGCAAAGCAAAAGGTAACTGGTTCAATTCCCAGTCAGGGCACATGTCTGGATTTTGGGTTTGGTCTCCTGTCAGGCCTCCAGGGCACTTATGAAAGGCAATTGATTGATGTTTGTTTCTTTCTCACATCGATGTTTTTCTTCCTCTCTTTCTCCCTCCCTTCCCTCTTCTCTACGAATAAAAAAATAAAATTAAAAAAAATCTCAAAGATTCATTATTTAAAAGAAAAACTTGTCTAAAAAAAGTTTCAGTGATAGGTGGATAAACTTGATTCAGAGGTTTGGATGACCTGAGAATGCATTTTTTGGTAGCATTTAAATTTGGAATATAATATAGACATATATGCAAAAATTTTCTGTCCAACATATTTCCAGGTACATACTAGATACTGATAACAAAGGATGCCTGTATTTACAATCATTTTATGAGGACAATAAAAACCTTGCTAAAATCTAAATATGAAAAACCGAGGGAAGAAAAATAATACAAGAATTATATTCATAAGCATAGATAAAATAATTTTAAATAAAATATTGGGAAAGAAAATTTAGCAATGTACATTTTAAAATATCATAAAATTTGGTTTCTCTGAGACATGCAAAAAGTATTTATTATTTAAAAATGCAACTAGCCATGCTAACAGATAAAAGAAAAAAAATCAACATCATTACAATTGATATGAGAAAGGGATTTCAAAAAAAATAAGCTGTTTGAAAACTACGGTCAAATGGAAACTTTCTTAGCTTGAGGGCATACCTGCCAAAAAACTACAGAAAAACATTGTGTTTAATAGTATAACATTAGAAGTAATATGTTTACAGCCAATAAAACGTAAAACAACAACAAAATAATCTTCATTACCACTGACACAGTTATTTATCTATTGCTGTGAAATAAACAGGCCTCAAACTCACAGCTTTATAAAAACAAAAATTTATTAATTCTCATGATTCTGTAAATTGGTTAGGCAGAGATCAGATGGGATGACTTGTCTATCTCACTTAATTCTCTGCTGAGCTTGCTAATGTGGTTTTAGTTTTGGCCAATAATTCAAGGTGTTCTCATTCATTTGGCTAGTTCTTAGCCTGAGATACTTGGGGCCTCTCTACTTGTAGACCTTCATTGTCCAAGGCCTCTTTCCTTCAACAGGCATTTAGTCCTGGATCTGTCTCTCAGAATGACCTCTTCTGTAGGATAGCTCAGGTTTATTCACTTACATCTCAGGAATCTCAAGAGTGCAAAAGTAGGAACTTCAAGGTTTCATAAAGTTTAGGGTATTGAACTCAGACACCACCAAATCTACAATACAATATTCTGTAGCTAAACCAAACTAAATGCTAGGCCAGAATCAGTGTGGGAGGAGATTATAAAGGGTATATGTAAAGAGAAGTGTGATTCATTGAGGGTCACTTTGTGATAATCTATCACAGCTACTTTATTGAAATTTGTATTAGAGCCTTTATCATACTATTAAAATGAGTAGGAGAAAAATGATGATGATGATGAATTAAGGATTACATGATTGCATATATAGAAAAACTAAGAGAACAAAAACTATAAGAACAAAACCATCACTGCCAATTATCTGAATATAAAATTGGGATATAACATAATTATATATACCATAAAGAAACACAAAACTTTTAAATTATTTTTAACAATTTTATTCAAAATACTTCTTGAGTAAAATGAAAATATTTCACTAACAAATATTAAAAGAAGACCCAAAAAAATGGAGAATTGTAAGTATTGTGAAGAAAATAATTTTTCCAATATCAGTCAATAATTTTGACAAAATTTCAATCTAAATTACTGCATGATTTTCCATGGAAACTGATAGTTTTACAAATAAAGTGAAAAAGTAAACAGCAAAAACAAGCAAACAAACAAAAAACAATAAGAATTGCCATGGCAGACTTGAAGAAGATGAACAAGATTTGAGGTCTTGTTTTACTACATATCAAGACTTTAATAGAAATATTAATTAACCAATGTGTTAATATTGTAGGGATAAATGAAAACAAATGAAAAAAGTTTTGAAACACATGCATATTTTCTTTTTTTTTAATATGTTTTATTGATTATACTGTTACAGTTGTCCCAATTTCCCTTCCCTCTGCTCCCCTCCACCCAGTGGCCCCTCGCCTTCCAGTTGCCCCCCACTTTTAGTCCATGCCCATTGGTTGTGCATATAGTTCTTCTCAACCTCTTCCTGTCTACTCCACTCCCTCCTACTATGCTTCTTAATTCCTGTACTATCTCCCTCCCTCTCCCCTTCCTCCTCCCTGCTGACCTCCCCCCAGTATGTTCCTCATACCTATAGTTCTTTTTCCACTCTCGTTGCCTATTAATTTTGCCTTTGTTTCGATTACCTAGCTTCTGTTATTGGTTCTTGTGATGCAGTTTTCATTTTAATGTTCATAGTTTTGATCCTCCTTTTTCTAAACCAGTCCCTTTAATATCTCATATAATAGTGGCTTGGATCTAATGAACTCCTTCAGTTTTATTTTGTCCCGGAAGCACTTTCTCTGCCCTTCTATTCTGAATGACAATTTCGCTGGATAGAGTATTTGTGGTTGTAGGTTTTGGATTTTTTATTACTTCAAATATTTCTTGCCCGTCCCTTCTTGCCTGCAGGGTCACCCTTGAGAAGTCAGCTGATAGTCTAATTGGGACCCCTTTGTACATGATTCTTTTCTCCTCTCTTGTTGCTTTTAAGATTCTCTCTTTATCTTTAACTTTTGACAATTTGATTATAATGTGTCTTAGAGTGTTTCTCCCTGCGTCCAGTTTTTCTGGAACTCTCTGTGCTTCCTAGACCTGTAAGTCTATTTCCTTCCACAAGTTTGAGAAGTTCTGGTTCATTACTTTTTCACATAATTTTTCAATTTCTAGTTCTTCTTCTTCACCCTCTGGCAATCCTATAATCCATATGTTCGATCTCTTATAGCTGTCCCAGAGGTTTCTGATCCTCTCCTCACTTTCTTTGTTTTCTGTTTCCTCTTTCTGCACTGGTTGACTGTTTGTTCCTTCCCTATGTTCCAGTCTGTTGATTTGATCTCTGGATTTTATTTCCTCACCACTTGTCTCGTATGTGTTTTTGTTCTTTTCAGTATGAGTGGCTTTCAATCTTTTCTCATCTTGTTCCAAATCTTTTGTTAATTCTGTAAGCCACCTAATGACTATAGCTCTGAATTGAGCCTCTGAAAGGTTTTTTATTTGTTCATCTGTCAGATTCTTCATCTGTTGCCTGGTGAGCTGAGTCACCAGGATTTCTGTAGTTGTCTACCTCATTTTGACAGGTACATCTTTTGCTTTGCTTCTTGGGCAGGCTATAGGAGGCAGAGCCCATGTACTCGTCACAACCCGGCGACCGGCGGGGATCTGCTATCTTTTTCGCCGTGCTGTGGCACTTTGTCATCACTGTACAGCAACCGGTGGTGATCCGCAACCTTTTTTGCAGTGCTGTGGTGCTTTGTGTGGGGGTGGGGGGTCCAAGATAGATTTCTGTCATTATTCTCCACTGGGAGGCAGGCATCTGTCCTCCAGCCATCTGGGCCTCACTGCCTGAGGCAATGCGGGGACTGCCTGTCCCAGTGTTGGGGTCGTGAGCTGCTGGGGTTCGACTGTAGCCAGGATTGCTTTTTCTGCCACTGTCCCTGGTGCTACCGCAAACAGCACCACCTGATTTCCGCTGTTCCTATCTGTCTGATGAGCACTGCTGGTTTATAGTTTCATACATTGGGTGTAGTTTTATTTTCTGGAACTTCTAGTTATCTTTTGTTTTGAGGTATTTGTATTCCTTTCTAGTTGTAGAGGGAGACTGAGCGTGTCAGTCTAAGCCTCCATCCTGGCCAGAAGTCCACATGCATATTTTCAAAGCTGACAAATTATAAAAATGTCATTATTAAGTGATGAGGAAAGGATAGACTATGATCTTAACACAATTACTTATCCATGGGAGAAAGCATGTCATTATATTCCTATCATATGTTCCATAGCAAAATGGATTAAATGTGGACTAAATAATTATATAAAGT
This sequence comes from Furipterus horrens, assembly GCF_987537825.1. NCBI lineage: Eukaryota > Metazoa > Chordata > Mammalia > Chiroptera > Furipteridae > Furipterus > Furipterus horrens. Next base: position 75,431,508 of record NW_028327174.1, on the reverse strand, counting down.
AAAACATTGAAATATTTCATATAAAAGACAGGACAAATATATTTAAGGCTTTTGGGTAAATACAAAGCAAAATGAACAAAGAATAAAAGACTATTAAATTGAACTATATGGACAATATTAAGCCTTTGTACATCCAGAGACACCATAAAGAAATGGAAATGACAAGCAACAGTATAGGAGAAAGTATATACAATGACTCATCTAATGCATTACTATCAAAAATATATTTTTGTAAATCTTTAAATTTATAAAAAATAAAATCAGGAAATGGGTAAACAGTATGGACAGATAAGAATGAGAAATCCAAAATGCACAATTAACAAATTAAAGGTTACTCAGTTTTTCTGGTAACAATGAATAAAACTAAATATTGAGTAGCCACATTTTAAGCCATCTGAAGATTGTATAAGTTTTTAAGAGGGTGGAGTCTCTCACATAGTGCTCACAGAAGTTGAGCTATGCCAACTTATTTGGAGAGTGATTTGACAATGATATAAATTTGAAAATGACTGGTGAAACATACATAAATTTAGTCAGGAAAATATGTACATGAATGTTTTCTCAGTAGTGAGTACAATAGCAAAAAAATGGAGTGCAAACTATCAAAGGAGAAACATAAATATATTTGGAATACCCATACAATGAAATAGTATATAGCTATAAAAAGTAATAAAGTAGAGCTATGAATATAAGCCTGGATAAATCTCAAAATATGAGGTTGAGAGGGAAATATAAAAATAAGAAATGTGAGGGCTTGTATAATTTGATGTCAACTTAGACAAATTTAAAATATTCAAATCAAGCAAAATAATGCTTATATAGTGCATATAAATGTTTGTTTATTCTCAATAAAACTATTTAAGAAATGAATAAAGTAAAAAAACACATTCACCACAGTAGTTAGTTCAGTTTTATTTATATCCATAATGTTTTATTTCATAATCTTGATGGTAGGCCCATGAATATTCATTATATTATCTATCATCAATACTTTTGTGTACATGCCCTTGAAATGTCATGAATGTTAAAAATTATAGAGATTGGGAGAGATGCTGAGAACCTGAAATTTGCAAATAATATTCTGTTTTTAAAAACAAAACAGATATAGATTTTAAATTCATTTTTCAGTAAATATTTGTTGTATTTTCATCATGTACCAGGCACCACAGAATGGGGGTGTCCAGGGGTCCCCAGAGCCTGCAGGCTGGGGTATGGGGAGAAGGAAGCAGCTTTCAGGATGCCTTCACATGCCTGAGGCTGGTGGCTGGTGTCTTTGTTACCCAAATGGCTTTGATGCTTCCAAGGCCCCAAGAAGATGGGAGGGGTCTTGGACCAGGGGATAGTATGGAAAGAGCACACAGAGCCTGTGTGAGCTTCTGTGAATGGTCAGAACTGGGTACCATGCCCACTGCGTCACAGGACGCAGTCATGGATTTAAAAATAAGCCGCAGACATTTTTAACTGGGTACACCATGCGGCTTGGAAAAGGAAGGTACACCATGTGACTTTGAAAAGGAGGGTACACCATGCAGCTTTGAGAAGGGAGAACTCCATGCAGTTTACAAGGAGGCTGAGAATCCACGCAGTTCTCGATTAAAAGCTGGCAGGCACCATAACATAGACAAGGCCTCCCCAATCATAATCGAATGATTGGCAGCTACCAGTAAAGCTGAACAGTGTCTAGGAGGTAGGGAAACAGTATCTCTAACTTTTCCAAAACTAGCCTCGTTTGGTAGGGGGAGGCAGAACTATGTGTTTGTGGGTGTTTTAAAGAAAATAAGACTTAACGGCAGAAATCCGCAAATAATCTAAATCTATATAACTGTTAAATAAACAATTCTTTTTCTTTTCACTAAACTCTGGTATTGAGAGTTATAATTCCAGCGGCGGGCAATCGGGCCCCTAACTAAACAGCCTGTGGGTTCTGTTTCAATCGGAGAGCGCAGGGGTTCTGTTACACTCTGCTAGGTGCTGGAGAAGCAGCAGTGAAAAAAACCACAACAAACCCAGTCGCTGCTTTCCTGGTGCTTGTAACCTGAGTCTGATTTATGTTATTCTGAATCAAAAATTTTATAACCAATCTTTAAAAATGGCTTGTGACAAAATAGAACAAATCATACGACACTAACTTTATCTATTTAAGGCTCACTTCACTAAGTTCTTTCAAGGGATGCTTTTCTTATAAGAAGAGGAATATGGTTGGTGTTTTGTATTTGGTCATCAACAATTCTATGACAACATGTAAATTAGCTGCTCTCAATCTGAAAGAAGGTGTTTGGGGGAATATTGCACAGCTCAGTTCTCTACTTATATCTATTAAGAGTTTGTTGTTTGCTTTGTTTCTGAATGGCTTGAACAAAGATATAAATAATAGGCTTATTGTTTCAAATTTCTCTACTTGAAGTAGAGAATGTTAATATGCAACATACTAATATACCAAATTAACCAGTAATATCCAAAATTCTGTTTTTCTCCCAGATCACACTACTTGTCATGAGTTCAAAACTACTCTCATGTCATGAAGTTATAAAACTTTTCTAAAACTGTTGATTATCAATTACAGTGGCATACATGGTTTGCCCCAAATAGTTGTCAGTTATGTTGAAAGTTATATGAGGTCTGTCCAGAAAAAGTCCAACCACTCTTGATATGAGAACAGTTTGTGTTACATTGATGCAACCTGGCAGCCAAGGAGAGTGGACTGGAACGCACTTGTGTGAACAATGATGACTTCGCTCTACTCATCAGTGAGTGTGGTAGACACCATTGAGTGAGCGTGTGTACTGTGTAGCCATGGCATTCAAAATGACTGAGTAGAGCAACAAATTTGCATCAAATTTTGTGTTAAGCTTGAACATTTCTCTGTGGAAACTATTTGGACAATTCAGAAGGCTGCAGCTATGGGCAACTGGTGACTGGCAGCTTCATCACACACGTGCTCACTCATGCATCACGTCCTGTGCAGAGCTTTTTGGTGAAGCAGCAAATCTCCCAGGTGACTCAGTCTCCCTACAGCCCAGATTTATTGCCCTATGACTTCTGGCTTTTCCTGAAACTAAAATCATCTTTGAAAGGAAAGAGATTTCAGGCTATCAATGAGATTCAGGAAAATACAGCGGGGCAGCTGAGGTCCCAAGGTGCCTACTTTGAAGGAGACTGAGGCGTCATTGTCCTGTGTACAATGTTTCTTGTATCTCGTATCTTCTTTAATAAATGTCTCTATGTTTCATAGTACATGCCTGGATACCTTCTGGACAAACATTGAATGCCTCCAATAAATGGTACGTCACAAGTTTCCCAGTGATTTTATTTTTCCCAAAGAGCAAAGGGAATAGACAAATTATAAATCTCAGCAGGTAATGTTATTAGTAGTTATTAATACTTTAGTATATATATTGCTGCCATTTTATATTTTGTTTGGCTTTATATATATATATATATATACATATATATATGCGTGTGTGTGTGTGTGTGTGTATAGTCTATATATATGTATGTGTGTGTATATGTATATATATATTTTGCAAAACAGATAAATTTACCTTTCTAGTTACCAAAACTCAATAAAAAGAAAATACATCCTAGAAGAACATTTTGGCAACACAAATGTAAACTTTAGTATACATAGTAACACTTCAAACCAGTAAAAAGCATATCATGAACAAGTTGGGTTTATCCTAGAAATGCTAGGTTAGTTCAACATTATAAAATCAATCAATGTTATTCATCATATTTACAGACTAGAAGGGGAAAATTATATGACCATCTCAGTCACTGTAAAAAAAAATAAAATAAACATAGCAAAATTGAACACTAATTCATACTGAAAACTCTCCACTAAAATCAGAAGATAATCCCTTTAAGCTAAAAAATATATAAAAAACAAACAAACAAAATTAGATCTAATGCCATGCTTAATAGGAAAAGAAAATATTTTGCCCTAAGATACAAATGCCAAGGGATAAGGATATCTATTTGCTATTTTATTAATCTTTGTACCGAAAATCCTAGCCAATAAAGAAAAAAAAAGGTGCTAGAAAGAAAAAGTAAATTGCCAAGTAGTTTTTTTCATAGATGCCATATATATATATATATATATATATATATATATATAAAATCCTAAGGAATCTACAAAAAAAAAAAGAAAAAAAGAAAAGAAAAGGAAAACAACCCAGGTAGAATAAATGAGCTTAGCATTTAGCAGTATGACATTAATATAAAAATCAATTATATTTAAATAAACTAGCAACAAACATTTGAAAAGTGAAAAATTGAAGTTCTCATTTACATAGTACATATGTCAAATATTAAGTACAAAGAGGGAATTTAACAAGATATGTGAATGAGATATTTATTGAGATATACAAAACATTGCTGACAGAACTAGAGAAGACCTAGTAATGGAGACATTTGCCATATTTATGGATTAGAAGGGAAAATATTAACATATCAACTCCTCCCAAGTTGATCCATAGAATCAAAGTAAACCTAGTCAAATTCCAGCATTTTTGGTAGAAATTGAGAATCTAAATCTCAACTGCTGATTTCTAAAATTTACAGGATAATCCTAAACCATATAAAAGTAAGACCAAATTGGAAGAGTTATACTACTGATTTTCAAACTTTACTATCAAGCTGAAGTACTCAGGAGTGGGTGAAGTTCTATAAAGCAGAAGCATAGATGATCAGAATAAGGAGTAATAGAGCTGCACATCTGAAGGCTCAGTGCATGAAGGCTATTCAGTGGGGGAAAGACAGTCTTTTCAACAAGTTGTGCTGGAAGGGTTACATATTCATAACGACTAAAAAGAACATTAACCCTTACCTAAACCTATACATGGAAATTAATTGAAATATATTATAGATCTAAAGAAAATCTGTAACTATAACATTATTAGAAGAAAACATAAGAGAAAATCTTTGAACCAAGAAGATAAATATTTTCTAGAACACAAAAAAACTCATAAAAAAATCAATAAAATTTCACAGTTAAATGATAGAATTTCTGCTCAAACTTACTTGCTCTGACTCTCAAAGCTAAGTCCATAACATGATACATATTTTCTCTCATATTCCTTTTTCTTTATTTTTCTCATCCATGTGAACTTCAGGGTGTGAAGAAAAAAGCAATTCTTGATTAGAATAAATAATGACAAAATATTTTCCTACATCAAAAAGTCCTTTCATTTCTTGGATAGCTAGGAAAGATTTGGTTTTACTCTGAGACCCTGTAAATGTTTGTGAACACAAAATATTCCTAAATAATTGCATATAATGTTTCTAATAATGAATACCAGTTGTTAGCGCTTACTATGTACCAAGCACAATTCCAAGTATTCTATGTGTATTAATTAATTTCATCCCAAGACTAAATCTAAGTGTGTATGCATTCCTCGGCCCTGGCTGGTTTAGCTCAGTGGATTGAGCGTCGGCCTGCGAGCTAAGTGTCGCTGGTTCGATCTTCCAGTCAGGGCACATCAGAGAAGGAAAACTCTGACTCCAAAAAACCTCCGCTGCCTTGCGGCATACCTCTTCAGGGGAAAGGCTAAGGGAGTAAACCCCGACAGAAAATCCGGAGCCGGAGTCCCTAAGGCGGTTCGACGTTGTAGTCAACACCGGCAACTCCTGCGGCGCACCTGAAGCCAAGCTGTATTGACTCCGTCTTTCCCTTGGACCCTTCAGCTGCGAAGAGAGGGGGGGTCTGCTGCATGGGCAACAGCAGACCCTCCATATCACCCTGCCCAGGCTCTGTAGCTTCAGCGTCATCACAAGATGTCGATTCAACACGGGAGGAGACAGATACCGTGTCACTCCCGAGTCGGACTGCACAGCCATTCTCGGAGGTGCAGATAGACTCTTAAGAAGCTACACCATCGTCTCTCGAGACGGACGGCTGCCGACGTATGCATTCCTAAAATCTCACTTTTACAGATGACAAAACATGAGATACAGAGAGGTAATTTACCTAAGTTAGATTCAAATCAGGATTTGAACTCAGGCACTCTAACTGCACAGTCTACACTTTTAACCACCCACAATTTACAGCTGATCTATTATGCCGTTCAAAGCTTCCCAAATTTCAGCAGACTTATTTAATCACAAATTCTGGCCTGCCAGCAGAGATTTCTTAAGTCAGAGTATTTGCACTTTTAAAAAGCTTCCTAATGTTGCTGATTCTACTGGTCACAGACCACGGTATAGACCATGTTTGGAGGGATGGAAATCATCTTGCAAAAGATCTTTAAAACAGGAGAAATTTTATCAGTCCAGCACAGTCAAATATAATCACTTCAGACAACAAAATAGAACAAACCCCTTTAACTCCATAAAACTTTTCTAAGTCAATGTGGTTTAACACCTAGAGACAACCAAAACATTATTTACATATACTTTAAAAAGTTCTTTACCTGTCTGCTTTCTAAATGTAGAGCGCACCTAGCCTAGTTTTCTTATAACTATTCGACAGTGAAGAGGATATTGTAAGCATCCATATGTCTGAAATCTATCAGGTTTAAAGGC